>NW_025999869.1:25447410-25452659 GCF_001458135.2 Marmota marmota marmota
CCCTGGTTTCAATTCCTAGTCCAAAAAAAAAAAAAAAAAGATTCACCAAGATAAACTAGATGTTATCAACTTAACCACTTATGGTCCAAAAGTATAATAAATAGCAGTCATTCAAACAGATGTGGACTTAAAACAACTTTAAGAATATAAAAGTGGGCTCAGACCTTACAATTGTAGAGTTTTGGACTTCAGATTTTAGAATGTTGTTTGCATGATGCCTGTTTGTATAAAATCCAGTCTTAACTTGTATACAACAGTGTTAATAACTATACTTTAACAGCTTTTAGTGTGGGGCACAGAATTAACCTCTTTTCCCTACATTTGCCTAGGAAACACTCCACAGGGGCACATTCATTTACAGAGTTGCCTTCTACATATGTTTCTCTCAATCTGCTTCCTGGAAGGGGAGCTTCGACCTAGTGAATGTGCTCTGGAGGGGTTCTCAGCTCTGGCTGGTTAAATCCTCTGGCTGGGAGTGGAAAGAAAGCTGGTTGCAGCTAAATGTAGCCAGCTCTACTTCTAGTGCCTCGGGACATAAGACTCTTACATTATTGGGAAAATATCCACCATTTGGTGACCTGTTTCTTTGATCCCAGTGTCAGAGCTAGAATGAAAACAAACTATTTTACCAAGAACCTGTTAATTTTTTTCCTTTTTACCAATTTATGCCAAAATGATTAGAGTATTATAACAGCTCCTCTAGGAAATACATGCAGAAAGGTATGTCCCTGAAGGTAGTGAAGACAGATACCCATGAACAAGATGCAGTTGTTTTCTAATAAGGCTTAGCTCTGTATAGTCAGGATTTTAGGAGCGAATACTGTAAACCATCTGGCACATAAACCAACAGGCTGCAATGTCATTTTCTAATTTTCCCTTAGTGCTACTGATGTCTCTAGGCAGAGAAGAAATTCTTTCATTTTCACTTAGAAACAAGCTGAAAGTGAAGTAGAATAGCCAAATTACTAAAACCAAGTGTTAAGAAATGATCTTGTTGGCTTACTAATTCCTTCTAGTCACATTCCTCAATCTGTATCTGCTTCATAGGTTATATTATCAATGACAGAAAGAAATATACCAACTTTGCCTGGGGAAATGGCTAGAGAAAACACTAAGGTTGATATTCAAATTATTCTTGATGGAATTGCAACAATCTCTTCTCAGTGGAACTGGTTAAATATACTATAAAAACTTGCTTATAATTAGAAGAGAACTCTTATGATTCATTTTGGGCACTTACCTTTCATCTTATTTTACTCATGATGGGAATCTCAGACATATAAAAAGAACTCAACTTCTTAGGAAATTATAATGCTTTTAAAAACCAACTAAATTTTCATTAGTGAGTCTAACAGTGAGGATGTGGACACTATCACATAGCAAGTTTTATATCTAAAAACAAGCCTTTGTGATTAAAAAGGAAGAGCTAGCTGACAGCAATTAAGAAAAAAAAAAACAAAACAAAAAAAACCACATTCATTTTCTTCCTACCAGGAAGCAAAATATCCCAAAGAACGCAGAAGAGCTATAGGATAGAAGTAAAATCCTCACAGAACAAGCTGTTTCTTTGTCCTTAGATATGCAGGTCTATACAACAAAACTGTGCATAGGATCCTGCCTATTGCGTGCCTGGGAAGTACCTATAAATGAGACTTGTGCCTGTCACTATTTTTGGCGAAGTACAGGTTACCAAACTAGATACCAGTTAAACTTGAGCGCTTCAGCATTAGATAACTGGGATGGAACTACAAGGCCTACGAAACTGAGGCTCAACCTTGCATACTGTAGATGTGCTTTTCTTCAGAAGGTTGATCCCACAGGGACTGGGACATACAGTCCACCAGCACTGGAAATGGCAGCATTACTGATAAAAATACACATGATTCCAAGAGAAATGTGGTACCAGGTGCAACCAACTACAACTGCTACATTGTAAATGCAAAAGCCTTTAGGGACTTAAACATTATTCTAAATATTCTAAAGGAATTTCCTTTCCCAAAACCCTCTCCTGTATATTAAATATTTTAAAATTTAAGAATATACTGAGTTAAATAAGACACATTCAAATGAAACATTTGCCCAACAAGGATACCAAACATTAGAGTTTGTTTTATTGCATGACGTTTGCATAAGAAAAAGTATTATTGAAAATTGTAAGG
This sequence comes from Marmota marmota marmota, assembly GCF_001458135.2. Taxonomy (NCBI): domain Eukaryota; kingdom Metazoa; phylum Chordata; class Mammalia; order Rodentia; family Sciuridae; genus Marmota; species Marmota marmota. The sequence goes on from NW_025999869.1 coordinate 25,449,570, forward strand.
CATCATGCAATCATTGATAAGCTAATTATTAACTGTACACTCGAGAGGCAGACAAATGATCTAAAATTTAAAAACTAGTACCAGAAAAGTACATAAAAAATTTAACATGATGAGCTTTTAAATATGGTTTATATTTGTAGATTCACAATGTTAAAAAGTGCTTCAAATGTACTGCTGCAAAGTTGCTCTTTATAAATGGTGCTGGGGTAAACGTCAGATTATAAACTTTAAAAACTATTTGTATGGAATTAGAAAGCAAACATTGGGATATTCAAACTTACTTGAATCAGTTTTCAATTCTCACTCAAATTAAGTTGATATAATATTAATAATCTAAAAAACATCTATTTTAAATCCAACAAAAGTCTATTGAATTCAAGTTATGCATGTTGAGTGATCAAATCTCTGAGTAGGCCTGAATGTGAGACCTGGAGCAGAGGCGGGTTGATGTCTATGTTAATCAATGTACTGTGCCATCCAGCGGAATCCTTCTCCATAACCTTGTCTTTTGAGCACACTGCACATGAAAACTTCTAAAGGTCGGGCATTCAGTTCTTTCAGAGATACATTGCCCTGGAAGAAAAGAGAGACACGTTGGAGCTTTATGAAATAAAAGCTCTACTCCCCAGTAGATAGTAGGTTCTACTTTATGTTTTTAATATTTATCTTTTCATTGTAACTGGACACAATAACTTTATTTTATTTATTTATTTTTATGTGGTGCTGAGGATCGAACCCAGGGTCTCGCATGTGCTAGGTGAGCACTCTATTGCTGAGCCACAGCCCCAGCCCAAGAATAAAAATATTCTATCATAGAAAAAAATACAAAGTGGCTTCATGGATAATAGAGACAACATTCTGAGTAGGTTTATGACCAAACTAGATATTTTTAATGTAAAGCTGACTTATTAAAAAGAAGACAAATGGGTGTGGTGGTGTATGACTATAATCCCAGCAATTTAGGTGGCTGAGGCAGGAGGATGGTGATTTCAAAGCCAGCCACAGCAATTTAGTGAGGCCCTAAGCAACTCAGTGAGATCCTGTCTGTAAATAAAATACAAAAAAAGGGTGGCGATGTGGCTCAGTGGTTAAGTGCCCCTAGGTTCAATCCCCAGTACCAAAAAAAGAAAAAAAAAAAGCTTGTATAATTTAAAGACACTTAAGGAGAGAGAGAGAATTTTTTTAATATTTATTTTTTAGTTATCGGCAGACACAACATCTTTGTTGGTATGTGGTGCTAAGGATCGAACCCGGGCCGCACGCATGCCAGACGAGTGTACTACCGCTTGAGCCACATCCCCAGCCCAAATATATATTTTTTCAATTGTAGATGGACACAATACCTTTATTTTATTTATTTAGTTTTACATGGTGCTGGGGATCGAACCCAGGGCCTCACACATGCTAGGCAAGCACACTACTTCTGAGCTACAACCCCAGCCCCTAATTTAAAGACACTTTTACTGCAGAATTAAATATTCACATCTGTCAAACTTTTTTTTTTTTTTTTTTACCTTTCCTGTTGTCTGACCATATAAACCAAACATTTCTCGTAACCTCTCTTCACTGATAGCTTCAGGTCTGTCAATCTTATTCCCAAGAATCAGTATAGGCACATTAGCAATGGTTTCATCTGTCATTAGTGACTAAAAAAAAAAAAAGAGCAAAAAAATACAAAAACAATCAAGGACTCATTCTCTACATTACACAACATGCTGATTTTTTTGGCAAACTTTTCCCACATCTTAAGGTAAATACAATGGACTCATAAATTTGATTCTTATGTCTCCCAAAAGCTCTTTCTGTAAATGTTCATTCTGCTCACTATGTAAATCAGTGAGGTAGAGTTGCTACAGCTAACCCCTTGGAGGTGGGCAGACATCGTTTCACTTCTGGTTCTGCTGCTTATGAGTTGCAACCATAGGCAAGTTAGCTTCACAGAAGCTCAGACAGAATAGAGAATAGTAGCACCTACCTTATGGAATTGATGTGAGAATTAAATGAAGTAATAGTGCACGTCTACAATGCCTGGCACATAGGAGGAATCAGGAACTCCCAGACCATGTCCCATGACCACAGAATCCATTTGACTATTCCATATAAAGGAGTATTTGCCTGCTCTGGGCAGAGGTATGATTTGCTTCAGTAAAAGCACAGAGCTACTTTGGTCCCAGATCTATTTCTGGTCTTATCTGCTATTCCTGAGACCCTTTATAAAGCATCTGGCCTGGGAGGGGAAAGGAGAGGTAGCTAAACATGTACCTGCTCACTTTTGGAAGTGGTGACAAAGATGACATATTATACTATTTCTAAATTCTAGCCAATTCCTGAAGAAATGGCATTCTAAGAAGGACTAGGGACTCAAGATAAACCCCACTCCAAGAATGCAGTACACATGAAATATACTAGGATGGGCACACTTTGTAGAGGGTGAACCCCTAGAAGAGTCTTTAAGAAGGTTGTCTATGTTCATGTTTCCTCAATAGCTACAATTACTGCAAGTAATTCCTGCATTAAGTAGTAATCACTACTTAAAGCAGTCACTAAGCTCAACAAATTTTCAGGAGTTTCATCAGAGAGTACAGAAAGGCTGCATTCTGACACCATATTTCCAATTTATTTCTTCAGGTTTACCAGAGTGATTTTACTATGCTTAGTTTTAATTATTTAACTTACATCAAGTTCTTCTTTTGATTCTAACAGCCTTTCATGGTCTGCACAATCCACAAGAAATACAATGCCATTGATAGCAGGAAGGTAGTTTTTCCATACTCTTCGGGCTAACAAAAACAATCAGGAGTTAGAGAATTTATTTGCTGGTCAAACCTAGCAGATGGTTTGAATGAAGTGTCCAACAAGATAGTAAAGAATAGCCAGGTGTGGTGGTGCACATCTGTAATCCCAGCGGCTCAGGAGGCTGAGACAGGAGGATCGCAGGTTCAAAGCCAGACTTAGCAATGGCAAGGTGCCAGGCAACTTAGTGAGACCTTGTCTCTAAATAAAATACAGAACAGGACTAGGGATGTGGCTCAGTGGTTAAGTGCCCCTAAGGTTCCATCCTCAGTACCAAAAAAAAAAAAAAAAAAAAAA
>NW_025999869.1:25452863-25468265 GCF_001458135.2 Marmota marmota marmota
TATATATATATAATTATTTTATGTATCAATTATTTTATGTATCAAATGTGCTTACACTAGCCACAACCATTTAAAATCCTTTCAAATATACATAAGAACAGCTTTTTAGAATGCCCATTAACTCTGTAATATGCATTAGTTATGACTTACTATGTGCTGGACATTGTCAAGTACTTTTGGGGATAAAAAATAAATTTAGATTTCTGTAGAATTTTAGTCCTACAATTTAATTTAGGAGATAAGATAGTCTTTCCTAAGCTTGCTGCAGACCTGTGCACACTGTAAAGTCTAAGGAAGCTAAACTGAGAGCACTCTAAGCTGGGAGTGGCTTCCCCGGGAAGGCAGCAGAATGTACACTGGGCCCTGAACTAGTTACTTATATACACATGGGGATGGCATGAGCAAAAGCACAGAGATCACTAAGCTTTGGTTTGGATGGAATAAACAGAATGGGACTGTGTGCAGTAGCTCACACTTAGGCAGGAACATTACCAATTTAAGGCTAGCCTGGGCAAATAGTGAGACCCTGTCTCATGATAAAAATTTTTAAAAGACTGGTTATGTAGCTCTGTGGTAGAGGGTTTGCTTACATGCTCAAGGCCCTGGTTTATGCTCAATCCCAGAACCACCAAAAGAAAATAATAATAATAGTAATAATAATAAAAATAAAATAAAATACAATAAAATAAAGGGTGAGGGAGGGAGTAGAGAGGAGAATATCAGGGAAAAAAAGACAAGTCCATAGTACATACCAGAGACACTGAATGCCAGGTCAATAAATTTGGCCTTATTATTTTAAGTAATGAATTATCTACTGAAGGTGTTTTCAGAGCAGATACATATTCATAACATAATTACAACAACAGATGATAGGTAGACTGAAGCAGAAAGAATGGAAGCTAAATTTCACTCATATTTTTAATCACCATAAGCAACTTACACTAAAACTGACCAGGAATATTATGAAAATTACCTCTTGCTTTTAAAGCATTTATCTGGGGGTAATAATAATCCCTAAACTTTAAGTCTACTCTGGCTTTGCTTAAATAGAATGAGATTTCATGCACTGGAACATAATGGCCTTTCAACCAAGTTAAAATAAAACAAAGTGACTGTAATAGTAACAGAATCTTACCTTGAACATGTCCACCCAGATCAAAAGTTGTAAAAGTCATACCAGCAATAGTTAATTCTTCTGAAGCTAAAAAAAATAATACAATATTTTTATGATATAAAAATTAGAAATTCATTCAGAGCATGCATTATAACCTAATATTTGATTTACTGTAATTACAAATAAGGACAATGAAACATTTAGGAACTAGTAAAAGAATATTTTGTTATGATTAGTTATAATCCAATTAAAACAGATAATATAACACAAAAAATCATAATAGCCAATTCTGATAATCACTATCCATAATAAATCTAACATTTGTTTTTCCTTTTCTCATTTCTGCCGAAAATATTAACCTAGACAATTATGGTTCTGAATTCAAATGACTATTCCAATCTAAAACATTTTCATGTAATTCTTTATTTTGAAGGGGAGTACTGGGGATTGAATTTAGGGTCCTTCAGCCACTGAATCACATCCCCAACCCTATTTTGTACTTTATTTAGAGATAGGATCTCACTGAGTTGCTTAACCCCTCATTTTTGCAGAGGCTGGCTTTAAACTCATGATCCTCCCACCTCAGCCTCCCAAGCCGCTGGGATTACAGGCATGCACCACTGTATCCAGCTCTTGTAATTCTTCTTAAATGATGCAAGTGAAATAATCTAATAATATTTTCTTATGGCCATCATAAAACATTCTTCCCCAGAGACTGCTGGGGATTAAACCTAGTACCTCCAGGTATTCTACCATTGAGCAATATCCCCAGTCCCAAGACAGTCTAAAAGCAAACAGAATTTATAATAAAAAACTGGAAACATTACTTCTTCAAATTTTTTCTGCTCTCTCCTTTCTCCTTCTGGAATTTCACTTACAAGTCTCTTAGACTACCTGATATTGTCTTATAAGTCACTGAGGCTCTTTTTATTTTCCTTTCAGTCATTTTTCTCTCTGTGCTTCATTCTTTTTTTTTTTTTTTTTTGTAAGCAGCAAAGAGGTGTTTATTGCGAGCTAGTTCGGTCCTCCGCGCATACATAGCAACTGGTGACACTGAGAGGCCTCTGTGCTTCATTCGGTCTAGTGCCTATCACTGGTCTTTCCTTCTGCAGTATTGGCACTGTCTAATTTGCTGTTAATCCTATCCAAAGAAATTTTCATTGTTAGAAGTTTCATTTGGGGGCTGGGGATGTGGCTCAAGCAGTAACGCGCTCGCCTGGCATGCATGCGGCCCGGGTTCGATCCTCAGCACCACATACAAACAAAGATGTTGTGTCCGCCAAAAACTAAAAAATAAATATTAAAATTCTCTCTCTCACTAAAAAAAAAAAACAAATTAAAAAAAAAAAAGTTTCATTTGGGGCTGGGCATGGTGGTGCAGGCCTATAATTGCAGAGATTTGGGAGGCTGAAGCAGGAGAATCACAAATTCAAAAACAGCTTCAGCTACTTAGCAAGACTCTATCTCAAAATAAAAAATAAAAATGGCTGGGGATGTGGCTCAGTAATTAAGTGCCCCTGGGTTCAATCCTTGGTTTAAAAAAAAAAAAAAAAAGTTCCATTTGGTTCCATCTTCCATTTCTCTCCTCATTAAGTACATGTTTTCCTTTAAATCCTTGGGCATACAACAGCTTTTTTTTTTAGAGAGAAAGAGAGAATTTTTTAATATTTATTTTTTAAATTTTTTAATATTAAATTTTTAATATTTATTTTTTATATTTTTAATATTTATCTTTATTTTATTTTTATATGGTGCTGAGGATCAAACCCAGGCGAGCGCGTTACCGCTTGAGCTACATCCCCAGCCCACAACAGCTGTCTTAATGACCTTATCTGTCCATTCCATCATCTTCTATCACTTTGGGGTTTGTTTCTTCTGATTGCATTTTTCGCCTCACTTCTCTAGTTCTTTATGTGTCTAGTAATTTTAACAATGGATGCTAAATTTTGTTGTATTTCTTTGGATTTTGCCTTGGAGGACTGTAAATTGCCTGTAGATTCATTTTTAAGTTCTGTTAGGAAAAAACAGCTTTTCTTTGGGGCTACTTTAGCCCCACTACTAAAGTATGATCCCTCTGGGTCCTCTATTCAATGCCTGTGTATCTGATCAAATATGCCCATTCTAGCTAGAAGGACTTGAATATTCACAGTCCTTTGTAAGCTTTAGTAATGATTTGGCTGATAGCTCCCTATAATTGTTCTTTCTCCAGAAATGATTCCTTGATTAACCTTGTGGAGTTTTTGTTGTATGCACGTACAGAATGGTGTTCAGCCATGCACATTTCTAGAGTTATTTCTCTTGAGCTCCCCCTTCCCTCCCAACAAACTCTCATTACTTTGGCCTCCCCAAAGTCTGTTCTCTTGTCTCCAACTTAGCAAGACTAGAGGGCTATGTTTGGGTTTCCTTTCTTTGCACAATGGTCTGAAAATTACCTCCTATCAGAAAGCTAGAATAAAGAAGTTTTCCTTCTTTCAGGAATTATAATCTTGTGCAATTGCCCAATCCTTGAAAACAGTTGTAGTCATATGATTTTTCTGTCTAGTTATCTAATCATTTATAGTGAAAGAATAATTTCATACTGTTACTCTTCCTTCTAGACCAGAAACAGAAGTTCCCCCATAATTACAGTGGAAGTGCTAGTGTTAACTACTCTAGCTCAGAGTAGTTTATTTTATTAACAAACTATTGTTAGAGTAGCAAATGAATTAAATATTTATATAATCATTGTTCAAAGTCACTAACCATAAGGAAAAGATAATGCTTGGATATGGCTGGCAAAAAACTTCTGTGGTTATAATCACCAATACACTCTTCGTTCTGTTTTTTTTTTTTTAAAGTCCTGGTTTAATTAAGATACAGAACACTGTTAAAACATCCCAGAAAAGTCCCCTATTGTCTCCTCCCAGTTAATTACCAGCTCCACCCCCCAGAAACAAACATTAATCTGAATTCTATCACCATAGGTTAGTTTTGCCTGTTCTCAAATATGAGATAAATATACAGCAGGTAACTTTTGGTGATCAGCTTATTCTGTGTAGTATAATATGACTGAATGTAGTTTATTCCCTTTCTTGCTGAGTTGTATCCCACTGCATATTCATTCTTTTTTAAATAGACATCTGAGGTGTTTCTAGTTTTTTGGCAACTACAAAATAAAGCTGGATTAAAGACTCCTGTATAAACTTTTTGGTAAATATGTCTTCATTTTTCCTGGATAAAACACCTAAAGTAGAATTGTTATATCACAGGATATATGTATGTTACTTTTTTTTTTTTTTTTTTTTTTTTTTTGTGGTGCTGGGGATTGAACCCAGGGCCTTGTGCATGTAAGGCAAGCACTCTACCTACTGAACTATATCCCCAGCCCTCACATATATTCTTTATATATACATATATATATAAAAAAACCACAATTTTTTAGTTGTAGTTGGATACAATACCTTTATTTTATTTATTTTTATGTGGTGCTGAGGATCGAACCCAGGGCCTTGCAGGTGCTAGGTGAGCACCCTACTGCTGAGCTCCAGCCCCTCACATATTCTTTTAATTAAAAAATGTGAGCTATAATTAATGTTAGCTGCAGCAAAGTGAAGACAGCATCTGTTTAGTGCCACTGTTGTATCCCTAGCATTTAGAAAAATGTTTGGTTTTGAAGTAAGCACTCAATATTTGGTGAATAAATGAAAGACAGCAACATCAAAAAGTAAGAAAGCAACTTATACCACTCTAGAGGTAGGTCTCTTCCAATTCTGCTGTTTTTGCAATTTTATATATTAAATTTCACCATGATCATTTTCTCTAACAGTACTGTTCTTGTATCAGAATCTTATTTATCAAGCCCCCCCCTCTTCTAATATAAAAAAGATTTATCAATTTTATGAAATGTTCGTTTTCTAACCTAATAGTTTTATGGAAAAAAATAGTTTTGTTCTCTTCTCCTTCCTTAGTCATTTTTCACCCCCACTACAGGGGATTGAACAAGGGCACTCTACCACTGAGATACATTTCGAGTCTTTTTTATTTTGAGATAGATTCTCACTAGAGTTTGGCCTTAAATTTACTTCCTCAGTCTCCAGAACAGCTGGGATTATAGGTGGGTGTTACCACACTTGCTCTTTGAACATTTACTGAACAACTATTATCTGCTTTTTGGTCTAGTTTTCAATTTTATACTCCTTATTAAAGCTACACTGGCTCTGATATGTGACTTCTAACACACAATAAGGCAGGGAGAGAAGAGAAGTTCATTAGATTACACAAAAGAGAATGAAAGGAAAGAAGGAGGGATGAGAATAGGAAAGACAGTAGAATGAATTGGACATAACTTTCCTACATTCATATATAAATACACGACCAGTGTAACTCCACATCATGTACAACCATAAGAATGGGAAGTTACACTCCATGTATGTATAACATGACAGAAACAAACTGTCATGTATATCTAAAGAGAACAAGTTTAAACATACACACACACATATATACACAAAACAAAAATTAAAAAAAAATAAATAAAGCTACACCAGGCTGGGATTACAGCTCAGTGTTAGAGCACTTGCCTAGTATGTGCAAGGACCTGGGTTCCATTGCTGGCACCACAATAAATAAATACACTCCTTAATCCATCATTAATCCTTTTTTTTCCCCCTAGGGCTGAGGACCAGACTCAGGGCCTTGTGTGTGCTAGGCAAGTGCTCTGCCACTGAGCTAAATCCCCCAACCCCACATCATTAATCTTGTATTATCTTTCTTTAAACATTGTACCTACCTGATTTATAATCTTTCACTAGCAAAAGTAAGGTCACAGGTATGTATAAATTCATTTTAGGCCGGGCATGGTGGCATACACCTATAATCTCAGTGGCTCAAGAGGCTAAGGCAGGAGGATCACAAGTTCAAAACTAGCCTCAGCAACTTAGCAAGGCCCTAAGCAATCCAGAAAGACCCTGTCTCCACATAAAAAAGGGTTGAGGATGTGGGTCAATGGTTAAATGTCCCTGGGTTCTATCCTGAGTATCCCCTACCCCAAATCATTTTAACATTAGCTTTACTTTCTAAAACATACTCATTGGGGCTGGAGATGTGGCTCAAGCGGTAGCGCACTCGCCTAGCATGCGTGAGGCCCAGGTTCGATCCTCAGCACCACATACAAACAAAGATGTTGTGTCCGCCGAATACTAAAAAATAAATATTCAAAATATTCTCTCTCTCTCTAACATATGTAACTGTTTAAAAAAAAAAAAAACATACTCATTATATAAACTTATTTCAGGATGGTATGAATTAAGTAATTTACAGGATGATTACTAATGTCTTTCTAAAAGAAAATAGGAAAGTATTTTAAAAATTGCTTTACAATTTTCTTTTTTTTTTTTTAAATATTTTTAGTTGTAGATGGACATAATAACTTTATTATTTATTTTTATGTGGTGGTGAGGATTGAACCCAGTGCCTCATACATGCTAGGCAAGTGCTCTACCACCGAGCCACAACCCCAGCCCCTGCTTTACAATTTTCTACATCAGTACATGCCCTGTTTTTTGGCATAATTCTATAGTGTGTACCAGGGATTAAACTAGGGGCCTGGTGCATGCTAGCCATTTGCTGTACTTCTGAGCTACATCCTTAGCCTCCGTCAGCCTCACATCCTTTAGCATGGGTGTATATTAGATATTGTTGACATTTTCAGGAATTAAAAAAATAACTGAGTAACAAGTTGAGCGTTACCAGCAATGTATAAAACCATAAACTATCTACTGAGCAAGTGATTAAAATAGTTTGGTTTTAAAATACATTAGAAATTCAGGCTATGTAAACAAGATAATCACGACTATATACTGATCATGTCATAATCTCTGAGAATTTTTTTAAGTTTTTTAGCTAGAAAAGGAAGTAGTAATAGATAAAATAGTATGAGTATTATTTGAAGACCTAAATATATTCCTTGGAAGCTAGGTAATTTATTATTTATTATACTATTTTAGGAACAGTTCACACAAACTGATCATAATATATCCATCAAAAACAAACAAAAACAAATCCCTTTTGGTTAGTGCATATGACTCAGCATCACTTTAATCAAGTATTATGTCAGATGGGGGAATATACTTACTGGGATGTAAGGTTGGGACATGTTGTCCAAGTCTGTCATCTTTTAGCATGTGTAGCAATGTTGTTTTTCCCGCATTATCCAGTCCAAGAAATACCAATTTACCGGTTTTCTTATATAATCCTGTAGATTAAAAGCTCTGATTAGTCAAAGTGATATTGACATAGATTATCCAAATGACTTTAAATTTTGCCTGAATAAGCATGAATTTCTAAATTTATTTTCAGGGCTGGGGATGTGGCTCAAGCGGTAGTGCGCTCGCCTGGCATGCGTGCGGCCCGGGTGATCCTCAGCACCACATACAAACAAAGATGTTGTGTCCGCCGAAAACTAAAAAAATAAATATTAAAACAAAATTCTTGCACTCTCTCTCTCTCTCTTTTAAAAAAAAATTAATTTATTTTCAGTCTTAACAGAACTATTTTACATCTATTCATGATTTGGGACTTCAAATAATTAAAAAACTAAACTTGACAACAGTTGGTGAAATATTTGTATTTCCTAAACATATCTGCAATAGTAAAAAGCTGATACATTCACAATTTAGGGGTAAAATCTGTGTTCTCTATTAGAAAAACACTGAAAAAAATACTTGATATCATGTATTTATAAGGCTAGACTGAGGAAAAAAATGTTTGTTTGTTTTTGTTATTGGGGATTAAACCCAAAGGAATCCTAATACTGAGCTATATCCCCAGCCCTTTTTATTTATTTATTTATTTATTTAAGATGTAGATGGATACAATCTTTATTTATTTATTTTTATGTGGTGCTGAGGATCAAACCCAGTGCCTCATGTGGGTGAGGCAGGCACTCTACCACTGAGCTACAACACCAGACCAGCCCTTTTTATTTTTTATTTTGAGAGAGGGTCTTACTAAGTTGCTTAGGGCCTCACTAAATTGCTGAGGCTGGCCTTGAACTTGCAATTCTCCTGCCTCAGCCTCCCTAGTTGCTGGGATTATAGGTGTGTACCACCCTACCCAGCAAGGATAATTTTTTTTTTTTGCTGGTCCTGGGAATTGAACCCAGGGCCTTGTGCATGTCAGGCAAGCACTCTACCAACTGAGCTATATCCCCAGGCTGAAGGAAATTTTTAAATAAAGTTTTGTTTTGTTTAAAATTCTGGGGATGGAGCATTCTATCTCTGAGCTATATCCCCATATAGCTATTTATTTATTAAATAAATAAATAAATTTATTTATTTATTTAAATTTATTTATTTGGTACCAAGAATTGAACCCTGAGCCATGTCCCCAGCCCTTTTTTAAAATAATTTTTTTGGTAGTTGTGTAGACAGAATGCCTTTATTTTATTACTTATTTTTATGTGGTGCTAAGGATTGAACCGGGTGTCTCAATCTGCCACTGAGCTACAGCCCCAGCCCCTAGCTCTTTTTTTTTTTTTTTTTTAAAAAGAGAGTGAGAGACAGAGAGAGAGAGAGTGAGAGAGAATTTTTTTTTTTTTTTAATATTTATTTTTTAGTTTTCGGCGGGCACAACATCTTTGTTTGTATGTGGTGCTGAGGATCGAACCCGGGCCGCACGCATGCCGGGTGAGCGTGCTACCGCTTGAGCCACATCCCCAGCCCCCCAGCTCTTTTTATATATTTTTTTATTTTGAGACAAGATCTGGCTACATTACTTAGGGCCTTGATAAGTTACTGAGGCTAGCTTTGAACTTGTGATCCTCCTCTCAGCCTCCGGGGCCACTGGAATTACAGGTCTGTGCCACCATGTCCAACTCAGTCCTTTTAAAAAAAAAAAATTAAATTTTTTCATTTGGGGCCAAGGTCTTACTAAATTGCTGAAGTTGGACTTTAACATTTGATCTTGTCTCAGCATTTCAAGTCATTGGAATTACAGTCCTGTGTCACCATGACTGATTAAAAATAGATTTTTTTTCATGAATGAAAACAAGTATTTTTGGTGAAAAAATAACAGTGAGCATTCTTTCGGCTAAAAAGTTAAGAGGTTAATTGTTGAATTTAATTTAACTTACTAAATTAGACTAAACTGTTGATCATAGGATTATATAAAACTAAGCTATAACAACAGAAACAAAAATCCCAAGTACATAATCTTAGACATACCAATGAGGCAATGATAAATTTATAAATGCTGAAAATGCAGCATTGACCAATTTATAGTAGACTGGCATTTAAAAGCTAAATATTGAACTTCATTCCTTTTTTGCTAGTACTGGGGATCAAACCCAGAGCCTCACACATGCTAGGCAACCATTCCACCATTGAACAACATCTCCAGCTCTGTTTTATTTTGGAATAAGGTCTTGATAAACTGCCCAGCCTGGCCTTGAATTGGTGATCCTCCTGCCTGAACCTCCTGAGCAGCTGGGATTACAGGTGTGTACCACCATGTCTGGCCTTAACTTTACTTTTTAAAATCAAATTTTGAGGCTGGGACTTAAACCCAGGGCCTCACACAGTCTAAGCATATACTTTACCACTAAGCTATACCCTCAACCTTCAACTTTCTTAGGTGCTTAGTTTTTTAACCCCATAGAATTGCAAGAGAACCAGGACTTATCTTTACTCATGGCAGAAGCTCAAAAAAATATTTACTCAATTAATAAATGAGGTTTTTAGGATATTAAGCACTTATGGTTTTTCTTTCTTTTTTTTGTTATATTCTGCTTTCCCCTTTAATTTTTTAAAATATTTTTTATTTGTTCTAATTAGTTACACATGACAATAGAATGCATTTTGACACATCATACTCAAATGGAGGCTTATGGTTTTTCTTGTGCATTTGTGTGTGTTATGTGTGTGGTACTGGGGACTGAGCCCAGGGTACACTACCACTGAGCTACATCCCCAGACCTTTTTATTTTTTTATTTTGAGAAAAAGTATCACTAAATTGCCAAGGCTGACCTCAAACTTATGATAGTCCTGCCTCAGCCTCTTGAGTAGCTAGATTACAGATGTGCAATTGACTACAAAATTTATTTCCTTTGTCAAGAAAATGTTCATGGAAGAAGAAATATTTATATAGGAGATATAATTCTGTAAGCACTGTGACCTGTCTGAAACTATGCCATGAAATCCAGTTCAAAAGATTGATGATTACAGAGAGACTAAATGCAGGGTAAAATTTGAAAATTAGGAGACTGGCAATATCTTCAAATGTTTGTTAATTATTCCAATAATAAAGCCATATATATATCAACAGAAGTTAATTTGGCCAGGCACAGTGGTGCATACCTATAATCCCAGCTATTAGGAGGCTAAGGCAGGAGAATTGCAAGTTTGAGACTAGCAGAGGCAACAAAAAATCTAAAGGGCTGGGGATGTAGCTCAGTGGTAAACTGTCTCTGGTTCAATCCCTAGTTTGGCGGGGTGGGGTGGGGTGGGGGAAGGGGTAAAGGGATGAATAATTAATATGATTGTTATGATTTTAAACCTTGCATTCTTGCTGGGCATTATATGCCTATAATCCCAGCTGCCTGGGCAGCTGAGGCAGGAGGATCACAAACTCAAGGCCAGCCTGAACAATTTAGCAATACCCTGTCTCAAAGATAAAAAGGGCTGGGGAGGTAGCTCTGTGGTAAAACATCACTGGATTCACCTACAGTACCACAAAAAATAAATAAGCAAAAAAGCTTGCATTCTTAACTACTGGCTTATATAATATATAAAAAGGCTCTATGCAAATAAGCATACTTATATATAAACAGATTAAATGGGATAACTATGGAGAACAAAGGGCAGCCATTACCTAAAAACTGTAGTACACTGCTGAACCCACTGTAAATCCAATCGAATATGAAGGACATATCCAAATCTTACAGGGTCTGAAAAAGAGTTTTGAATTTAGTAGTCAACATTATATACCAACATTCATTAAACACTAACACCAACTTTGAATAAATAATACTACAACAATCTTACTATAAAGAGTTAAGCACTATTATCCAGGCCCCCATAACTTAATGGATACTGACACATAAAAAAGGAAAATGTCATTATAATACTAAGTAGAGAATGTTCTATGTCCATCTAAGTAACAAAATGAAAGAGAATTAACAACAATCTGAACTAAAAAGAAAGGGGCAAAAAGGCACACAGTTCATGGCAGTATAAAATAGTACCAATTTTTTCTTCTTTTTCTGGAGGAGAGGGGTGGTACTGAGGATTGAACCCAGGATCAGTCTACAACTGAGTTACATAACCAACCTTCTTTTCTTTTCCTTCCTTCCTTCCTTCTTTTCTTTCTTGATAGGGTCTTGCTATATTGCCATGCTGGGGACTGAACCCAGGGTACTCTACCACTGAACTCTCATCCTCCTGCCTGGCCTTGAGTTGCTAGATTATAGGTGTGTGCCACAGTCCCTGGCTTAGTGTAAATCTTTCTTTTATTTTTCTTTCTAAAAAATTTTTTTACTTTTTCTTTCGGTACTGGGGATTGAACCCAGGGGGGCTTTGTCACTGAGCTACATCCCCAGCCCTTTATAATTTTTTATTTTGAGACAGGATCTCACTAAGTTACTTAGGGCCTACCCAAGTTGCTGAGGCTGGTCTTGAACTTGCAATCCTCCTATTTCAGCCTCCTAAATTACTGGGATTATAAGAGTGTGCCATCGTGCCTGGTAGTACAAATCTTTTTCAAAACCAATTTGGCAATGTATCTGTTGATATCATTTGATCCAAGAATTCTTTATAAATTATCCTAAACGTAGAGAATCTTTATGCATAAATATACTCTTCATTAGTGTTATTTAAGAAAAATTTTGGAGCCAGGTATGGTGGTATATACCTATAATCTCAGCAACTTGTGAGGGTGAGACAGAAAGATCAAAAGTTAAAGGCCAGCCTCAGCAAATTAGCAAGGCCCTCAGCAACTTTGGTGAGACCCTATTTCAAAATAAAAAACATAAAGGACTGGGGATGTAGCTCAGTGGTAAAGCACCCCTGGGTTAAATCCCCAGTACCAAAAAAAAAAAAAAAAAAAAAAAAAAAAAAAAATTGGAGATAATCTATGTTCAGTAAGTTAAATAAATTATAGTATATACAGTCATGGGACATTAATACATCCTTGTAGTGGGTATTGGGGGGAGAAAGGAGGAAGAGCAGAGAGAAAAGAAAGAGGATATTTTTGTTTGTTTGTTTTGTCCTGAAGCCTTTTTCTTTTTTTTTTTCAATTGCTTTTATTTTTTAAATACATGACAGTTGAATGCATCACAAGTCTTATTACATATATAGAACACAATTTTGTACATAAAGTATGTTCACATCAATTCCTGTCTTCATACATGCACTTTGGATAATGATGTTCATCACATTCCACAATCATTGCTAATCCCCTGCCCCCTCCCTTTCCTTCCCACCCCTCTGCCCTATCTAGAGTTCTTCTATTCCTCCATGCTCCCTCTCCCTACCCCACTATGAGTCAGTCACCTTATATCAGAGAAAATATTCGCCATTTGTTTTTTTGGGGATTGGCTAACTTCACTTAGCATTATCTTCTCCGATGCCAGCCATTTACCTGCAAATGCCATAACTTTATTCTCTTTTATTGCTAAGTAATATTCCATTGTGTATATACACATTTTTTAATCCATTCATTTATTGAAGGGTATCTGGGTTGGTTCCATAGTTTAGCTATTGTGAATTGTGCTGCTATAAACATTGATATGGCTGTGTCCAAGAAAGAGGATACTTTTATAAGAAGGTTGTGGTAATGAAAAAAGTCTGATTATACCTGTGTGGAATAAAGACCCTTTTTTTGTTGTTTTTTAAATAGCAAGTGGTGCTAAGTGGTAAATTTCTTGCCTGTTATCTTTCTGTATTTTTCAAATTTTAATCATATTGCTCAATGCTAAAATTTTTTTAAATCATAGAAAATAAAATATAGTTTAGTTCATTATTTACTTAACAGATTTGATAAACTAATAGAGTAATATGGGAAATATGAGAAAAAGCCTCTTGAGAGAAGAAGGATCACACATATAAAAATATAAAAAAGGTCAACAAAGTTCATTTTTCAGATAGGAATAAAAGAACAGGCCCGAAACTTGGGTCAAGTTCAAAATTTTTCAAGGGTGTGCTTTCTTTATCATTCTTTAGACAAGTATGACATACACACACACTATTTAATATGTTTTTTTATATCTGTATATAAAAAAGAGAGAAACCAATCTTGCTTTTTAAAAATATTTTTAGCTATAGATGGACACAATATCTTTATTTATATTTTTATGTGGTGCTGAGAATCTAACCCAGTGCCTCACACATGCTAGGCAAGTGTTCTACCACTAAGCTACAACCTCAGCCCCCAATCCTGCTTCTTAAAAAAGAGAAATCAATCCTGCTTCTTATGTTTCTACTCAAAGCCCTATGTCCACAATTCTACAGAGGGCAACAAAGTGCAGTTAAGGAAAGCCTTCTGGGATAATAGTTAGCCTGAGTCTTAAAGATTAAGTAGGAATTTGCTAGAAGGTTGTGAAGAACTTACAGTGTACAGAGGTGTGAAACTGAATAGGTAAAGGTCAAAGGTCAAGTATGGTTGGGTGACACGATTGTGATAGGGTTGAACAGAGAGTAAAAATCAATGGGTGCTAACTAGTGAGACAGGAGCCAGAGTAATAGGAACCACTGAGTCAAGAACTTTTTTGTCACCAGGTATGGTGGCATGCACCTGCAGTCTCAGCTTCTCAGAAGGCTTAGGTAGCAATGTCTGAGCCCAGGAGTTTAAGGCCAGCTTGGGAAACAGAGTGAGACTCTATCTCCTAAAAAAAAAAAAAAAAAGTGGCAGGGTGGGGGCGATGGAGATGTAGTTCAGTGGTAGAGTACTTGACTAATATGCATAAGGTTTTGGGTTCTAGCCTAAGTACATCAAAAATAATCCTTAGGGAAGCTTTGATATATACCACAATGGAACATTACTCAGCATTAAAAGAGAATAAAATCATGGCATTTGCAGGTAAATGGATGGAGTTGGAGAATATAATGTTAAGTAAGGCAAGCCAATCCCAAAAAACCAAAGGCCGAATGTTTTCTTTGAGGATGTTGACTCATAATGGCCATGGGGGGAGGATGGGAGGAATGGAGGAACTTTAGATAGGGCAAAGAGGAGGGAGTGGAAGGGAGGGGGCAAGCAGGTAGGAATGATGGTGGAATGAGTTAGACATCATTACCCTAAGTTCATGTATGAAGACATGAATGGTGTGAAAATACTTTGTGTACAATCAGTGACTTGAAAAATTGTGTTCTATATGTGTAATATGAAATGAATTGCATTCTGTCATCATGTATAACAAATTGGAATAAATACATAATTTAAAAAAATAATCCTTATATAACATTCCTGACAACCATCTTTTTTTGGGGGGGTGGCACCAGGGACTAAACCCAGGAGCACTTAACCACTGAGCAACATCCCCAGTCCTATTTTTTGTATTTTATTTAAAGACACAGTCTCACTGAGTTGCTGAGGCTGGCTTTGAACTCTCAATCTTCCTGCCTTACCTCCCGAGCCGAGCTGCTAGGATTATAGACATGCACACTCCAGCTCCCAGCCTTTTTATATTTTATTAGAGACAGGGTCTCGCTGAGTTGCTTAGGGCCTTGCTAAGTTGCTGAGGCTGGTTTTGAACTCACAATCCTTCTGTCTCAGCTTCTCACTTCAGCCTCCCAAGCTGCTCAGATTACAGGTATTCACCAACACAACCAGTTCTAACTACCACCTTCATCTCAAAATGTGTCTCTAGCCATCTTTTTTGAGGGGAAAAGTACTGGGGATTGAACTCAGGTGCACTCAGCCACTGAGCCACATCCCCAGCCCTATTTTGTATTTTATTTAGAAACGGGTCTCACTGAGTTGCTGTTGCTGAGGTTGGCTTTGAACTCACAATCCTCCTGTCTCAGCCTCCCTAGCCACTAGGATTACAGGCGAGCGCCACTGGCTCTATCCATCTGTACACTGTCTCCAGAATGGCTTTACCAAAATTTTATCTTGGACTTGACTTGTTATGTTGTCAGGGTGACCATAACTATCAGTCTGCTGAAGAGACTCTCAGCTCATACCTATTATATCTCTGTAATTTTTAATAGTGCTTCCGTCACTCAGAAAGGCCCCTGTTTAGGTGATAAATTATTTGGCCACCTAAATTATGCAGTGGATGAAGAGCCACCAGTGGTGTTTTTTTTTTTTTTTTTGG
>NW_025999869.1:25468286-25528665 GCF_001458135.2 Marmota marmota marmota
AGTGTTTTTTTTTTTTTTTTTTTGGTGTGTATGTGTATTAACCTTTTTTCTTTAAATCTATTTATGTATTTATTTATATGTGGTGCTGAGAATTAAACCTAGTGCCTCACAAATGCTAGGCAAGTACTCTACCACTGAGCTAAAACCACAGCCCCCACCACCAGTGTTTTGGTTTTTCTCCTGCTGGAGACCGAACTCAGGGGCACTTTATCACTGAGCAACTTCCTCAGCCATTTTTTTAAATAGATTTTTAAAAAATATTTATTTACCTTTTTTTACTTATAGGTGTACACAATATCTTCATTTTATTTTATGTGATGATCAAACCCAGAGGATCAAACCCAGAGCTTCACCTATGAGCCACAACCCTAGCCCTTCCTCAGCCATTTTTATTTTTATTTTGAGACAGGGTCTTGCTATATTGATAAAGGGCTTGTCAAATTGCTGAGGCTGGCCTGAACTTATGACCCTCCTGCCTCAGCCTCCCAAATTGGGGATTACAGGTTTGTGCCACCTTGTTTGGTCCACTAGGGGTTTTTTATTTTTATTTTTAAAATATTTTTAAAATTGTAGATGGACACAATACCTTTTTTTAATTTTTTTTTTTTTTAGAGAGAGAGAGAGAGAGAGAGAGAATTATTTAATATTTATTTTTTAGTTTTCGGCGGAGACAACGTATTTGTTTGTATGTGGTGCTAAGGATCGAACCCGGGGCCACATGCGTGCCAGGCAAGCGCGCTACCGCTTGAGCCACATCCCCAGCCCTGGACACAATGCCTTTATTTTATTTATTTATTTTTATGTGGTGCTGAGGATCGAACCCAGTGCCTCACACATGCCAGACAAGTGGCTAGTACTGAGCTGCAACCAGCTCATAATGATTCAATCAAACTGCTAGTCTACTACTCCAGAAATTCTACTATTTGCCTTTTAGCTACTGATCCAAGCTTATCTTATATATGTCCCTTTTTGTGGCTTTCCCTAGATCAAAGTAAACTTCTTGCCATTCACTGCAGGGGACTCAAACTTTGCCACCTTAAAACCTCTGCCCATTCTCCTTCTCAACATCAGAATGTTCTTCTACCATCTCTGCCTGTAATCCTTCTCCTTAAATACCAGACAAAATGCTATGGAAGAAATAAGGTCTCACTACAGATAGTCTTTAAGGGACAGATGGGAGTGGAAGAACCAATGTAACCCGGAAAGACTGGAAGAATTAGAAAAGACAATGATGAAAATGGAGGAAAAAAATTAGTGACCTTAAGTACAGCTGCAGAGAGGTCATAGCTGGCTTTGGTGAGGAGGAGCCAATTGTTGAGAGCATGAGCAGCCTGCAGTGGAACAGTGGTTTAAGACAACTTGTAGCTAGTACTTAAAGCAAAGCAAGGCTTATTTATGATGCATATACTTTATGTTCTTCAACAAGTTACAAGTTTCTTTCAAAATATCTCTCAAGGTATTGTAAAGATCAGATGAGACAATATGCACAAAGTAAGCCTGGCTGATGTTATTATTGAAAAGTAAATAAGAACTTCTCATTCACCTAACTGAAAAAGTTAATTGGAAGAGGCAGTGGGAGAGAGATTCCCTTTTCAAAAATTTGAATGGGAGGCTGGGGTTGTGGCTCAGTGGTAGAGCACTCACCTAGCATGTACAAGGCCCTGGGTTCCATCTCAGCACCACATAAAAATAAGAAAATAAAGGTATTGTGTCCAACTACAACTAAAAAATAAACATTAAAAAAAAGTTTGAATGAAATGAATGAGATTTTCTCAAGGATGGGTGAGGCTTCAGAATGATGATAAGGGAAGAGAAGGAACTACTGGGAAAGGAGAGATTAAGAGGGAAAGAAATTAAACTAAAAGGAAGGGACAAAGTCTGAAGAGGAGCTTGAACTTCCTCTAAGAGCACAAGGAAGAAATGCCAGGAAATCTGTGAAGGTGGCAGGAATCTGACTCCAAAAGGAAAGGGTGTAGAGAAATTTTGAACAGAGCAAGCATCAGAATACCCACTGTGAGGAATAAACAAATCAAGTTAAATGATTGCTAAAGAGCTTGGGATATAGCTCAGTGGTAGAGTGTGCATGTGTAAGGCACTGGGTTCAATTCCTGGCATGGTGTGGTGGTTGGTGGATATTGCTAAAGAGATCTAAGGGCTGGGGTGGACTTGAAAAGCAAACATTCAAACAGTGCCAATCAACACTAATTTTTGACCCTTGACCCCCCAACCAGCAATGCTTGGCTTTAGACACCGGAGATTAGGGACTTTCAGGATTGGGATGGAAAAGGACAAGACTTGAAAAGTACTGATCAAAGGTACTGAAGTGATCTGATCAGAAGTCCAGGCTGAGTGAATAAAGGTGTATAGTCACTAGTATATAGGGGGGATGGTGGTGATGCTTCTCACAAAACAGAACCAGGAAAATAGGGAGAAAGTCTGTAAGCCAAAACAAAGGTGTAGTTGAGATTGGATGAGAGGTGAAGGTTGGGCCAGAATTATACCAGTAAAATGAAGAATATGGGATTCAAGAATTCAAGAGAAGTTTAGGTCTGGGTGATGGCAAGCTCCAAGGTCTGGCTCTGACTTGGACAGATAAAGAGAAGCCAGACTAGAGGGTACAATGTCCACAGTGACAGGCAGTGGAATCATCTAGAAGAGTAGAGGGCACTGCTATAGAAAGACAAAGTCCTCAAAGGAAATAATGGTTGGTAGGTGAAGAATGATTAAAAAAAAAAAGGACTTTTTGCATAAGAATGGTATCAATTTGTTGTTGTAAAACTTGACCCACACAGAAATAACATAATAACATAGAGAAACTCTACTTCCAAAGAGACGTTTATAATTCTCTTGTGATTTATAACAACCTTAAAACAAACTAAAAGTTATTAGAAATGGAATTATTTTTGTTGTTGTTTAAATAGAAGTAAGAATATCCAACTAAGAATAAAAGTTACTTAGCTCCAGATACCTGAGCCCTGAGAACAGGTTATACAACACCATGAACACACTATTAAGACATGTGAAGAGCAAAGGTCAAGAACAAGGAAACATATACACGTCAGCAGGTTTATTTATTCCATGAACACCAAACAGGAAAAGGCCCTAGGCAGATTAAAAAGTGATCTACTTAAGTAACATGAAAATCAGTGCAAAGGCTATAATGGAACAGAACTTCTCAGATTACAAAAAAACTTTGTTCCATTAAATGTTTATGGACAACTCCCTTTACATGGAATTTCTAAAGCAGGCCAAACCTTAGACTAAGTAGATTAGTGGTTGTCAGTCTGGGAAATGGGAAAGTGGGGAGCCATTGCTAATGGGTTTCTTGAGGTAATTAAAATGTTTTGGATTAGTGGTGATATTTGTACAACACTAGACTATACTAACAACACTGAACTGAACACTTTAAAAGGGTAAACTTTATGGTATGACACTGTAGATCAATAAAGCCGTTAAGTAAAAAAAAAGCAAAAATTTTAAAATTTACATGAACATTTTTTATTTATTACTCATTTATATGAATAATTAAGCAAAATCATTTTGATAATTTTATTTTTCCTTTGTGGTGCTGTGGATCCAACTCAGAGCCTCATGCATGCTAGGCAAGTGGTCTACCATTCAGCTATATTCCCAGTCTGGTATGAAGTTTAATATGATTACAGAATCAATTCATTAATAATTTTGGGATGAAAATCACAGTAGAGTCAAAGTGATATAAAGAGAATATCTGTCCTAGAATAAAAACTATTTGTATTTGGCCAGGTGTGGTGCCTACAATCCCAGCAATTTGGGATGCCGAAGTAGCAGGATCACCAGCCTCAGCAACTTAGCAAGGCCCTAAGCAACTTAACGAGACCATGTCTCAAAATAAAAAATAAAAAGGGCTGGGATATGGCTCAGTGGTAAAGTGCCTCTGGGTTCAATCCGAAGTACCAAAAACAAAACTATTTAGATTTAGAATGTCTCTTTCAAGGTCTTGGGGTGGTAGAACATGTGCCCACTATGTGTGAGACCCTGGATTTTGTCTCCAGCACCACNTGATGGCTGCTAAGTGGTAACGCATGCGCAGGGGCGCTGGGTTCGATCCTCAGGACCACATAAAAATAAAATAAAGATGTTGTGTCCACCAGAAAAACTAAAAAATAAATATTAGAAAAAAATTCTCTCTTCGAAAAAAAAAAAAAAAAAGCCAGCCTCAGCAACTAAGGTGCTAAGCAACTGTGTCTATTTTATTTAGACACAGAGTGAGACCCTATGTCTAAATAAAATACAAAAAATAGGGCTGGGGATGTGGCTCAGTGGGTAAATGCTCCTGAGTTAATCCCTAGTACTCCCACCCCCCAAAAAAAAGATACAAGAAAGAGAAATCTTAGCCTGGTGCCATGGCACATACCTATAATCTGAGAGACTTGGGAGGCTAAGGTAGGAGGATTTCAAGTACCATGCCATTGACAGCAACTTAGTGAGGCCCTGTCTTGGGGAGAAGTAAAAGCACGGGCAAAGCACCCATGGGTTTGATCTCCAGTAGAGAGAGAGAGAGAGAGAGAGAGAGAGAGAGAACTTTCAACACTGTGATTCACTGTGATTATTTGCTTGGTAATATTCTGCTGAGAAATTAAATAATTTAAAGAGTTTTAGTCAATTGTGTACTTAAAGAAAGGGGTGGAGAAATGATGAATCATTACTATAGAATTCTAGTTTGTAAGCTTGAAATGATGTGGCTGTGATTTCAATTTGTGATAGACTAATCTTTTGTGTCAAGTTTTGCTTGAATTACTACTCTAGCACAATAGTACAAGGCAAAAGAAGGTTAAAATACACCATATTTAAACTGCTAACCTTCATAATTACACAGCTTCTCTAACATTTATGAAACAAAGACACTTTCCTTTTCTGCAAACTCAGAAACTGCCAATGAACATCTTAAATTTTTTTTTCTTGAGATAGGGTTTTGCTATGATGCCAGGCTGGCCTCCAACTCCTAGGCTCAACTGATCCTCCCATCTCAGCTTCCTGAGTTCCTAGTCATACAGGCCCAAGCCACCTAGCTTGGTTGCCTCTGAATTTTTAAAGTTCAAAATATCCTGGTGACAAACACAAATCTACTTAAAGATACAACAGTAAATACATATTGTTCTTCTATACTGGCACCACTAATTACTAACAAATTGTAAATCTTCCTTTATTCATCATCTGAAAAAGAGATGATACCACTACTTTCCTTGGCAGACTATTCCAGCCCCTTACACATAGTTGAAAGTAAATAAATGTTCTTTTTCCTTTCTCATCTGCTACAATGCCACTTATATCCCTCATTTTCCCCCTCCCCACTCAAAGGGGACTGAACCTAGGCATATTTTACCCCTGAGCCATATCCCCAGTCCTTTTTATTTTTTTTATTTTGAGACAGGGTCTTGCTAAATTGCTGAGGCTGGCCTGGAACCCATAATCCTCTTGTCTCAGTCTCCCAAGTAGTTGGGATTACAGGTTTCTGACACCACGTATGGTTCATTCAAGGTGACTTGAGGGATTCTTAACCGATATTTTATCATTCAACGTAGTTCTTCAGAATAAGACAACATGATAACATAGAGCTTGAAGTAAGAACACGAAAACAAACAATAGTAGGCTTAATTTTTCAAGTTAAGTGGATTCCTCCACCTCATTTTGCCCAATATACCAAATAGCTTAAATTCCTGACAAATGTAGTTCTTTCGACTAACGATACCGGAGTTTTAGCTGTTTCAAAACAAATTTCTATCTCGTAGGAAAAATGTTGAACACTTTGTAAATCTTTGGCTTTCTAAAGTGAACCTTTTTCCCACTCAGCTGGGACTTGGCTATGGCAAAATGTTAACTACTGCCAGGAAGCAAGCTCGATTTGCCTCCTCGACAAACTGGAAAAGCTAAAAACAACACGCCGTGTCACAGCCTCCCCAGCTGTCAATGATCCCCGCTGCCTTCGCCTTACCAGGGGAGGAAACTGGGGCCCATGAAGGGGCTCGCCTGCTGTCATCTCGCGCTTTCCTGAAATAACGGCGCCTGACAGCAGCCAGGTCCTGCCCAGAGGGACACCAGGGTGGCCCCGAAGAGCACTGTCCGGACTCGTTGTCCCTCTAGACGCCCGATTCCGGGCGAAGAACTGGCGACTCTTCATCTCAGGGCCACCAGCAGGAGCCCAGGGTGGACCTAAGCTTTAAAGTGCGCCTTCTTTCTGGGTACACAGCTGCTGCCCGCCGGTCCGCAGGGGCTGCCACTCACCTGAGACTGGAATGAACGTAATTCCTTCCTCCGAGTCGGCCCTACACTTTCTGAGGCCGAATTGCAAAGCGCTATGGCTGCCGGACCCCAGCTCACGTCAGCTCCTTCCGGGCCAGAGGGTGCCTCACTAGCTAAGGTCCGCAGGGCCGCAGCACCGCACGCAATAAGTTCCGCCCTCTCAGGGTCTGGTAACCACTCTACACCTGCCACCCACTCTAGTAGCTTGAGCGTCCCTCCCCACACCAGCCCCAAGAGGATTTAGCGACCCACTGGCCTAGAAGAGAAAGGAATACTGATGCCTCACTTGAAAAAGTTATCCATCACATCGGTTTCTTAAAAGTACCCTTTTAGCCGGAGGCAGTGGCACATGCCAGTAATTTCAGTGACTTGGGAGGCTGACACAGAAGGATTGCAAGTTTGAGGCCAGCCTCAGCAATTTAATGAGATTCTAAGCAACTTAGCGAGAGACTGTTCCCAAATTAAAATTAAAAAGGGTTGGGGATGTAGCTCAGTGGAAAAACATCCCTGGGTTCAATCCAAAAAAAAGGGGGGGGGGAGATAGGGATGTAACTCAGTGGTGAAGTGCCCCTGAGTTCAATCCTCAGCACCTAAATAAATATATAATAACATACAAATAGGAATAGATAAGGGAAAAAGCATTAGGCAAATATTATGGTTTAACTGTATAGTATTGGCTTAAAACATTGGGGTCATTGCTTACCAAACTGAAATCTTAAGGAGGTTTTGACCAGTATAAAACTATGGTGGGAATTTTGTAGTTGAAAATATGTGGGTTGTATTGCAATAACTCAAGATTGAAAGCTGAGATCAATTCAGTAATGAGATTGCTGCAATCATGCAAATGAGAGGTAACAAGGAACTGGGTTGGGTCAATAGGAATGGAGAAATAATCATGTGTGAGAAACTAGAGGTTGAAATCTGCAAGAGTTCATGATTGATTGCATGTAGTTCAGCAGAGGTAAAAGCAAAGTCCAAAGTAGTTTTCTTTTTTTTTTTTTTCCTGAGGATTGAATTTAGCACACCCTGCACACTAGGCAAGTGATCTATCACTGAGTTACAACTCTAGCCCTTAAAGTGCAAAGTTTTAACTACACTTCTCTCCATCTCTACTACTACAATGTACTTAAGATCATCTTTGGTCACTTGTTATAGCAATAACTCCATTCTTTCCCCTCCAATCAATTGTCCTCACAGCATCTGAACAATTTTTCCTATAGTTCTGGTGATTGAACTCAGGGATGCTTAAGCACTGAGCCACATTCCTAGCCCTTTTTATTTTTATTTTTTATTTTGAGACAGGGTCTTGCTAAGTTTCTTAGGGCCTTGCTAAGTTGCTGAGGCTGGCTTTACACTTGAGATCCTCCTGCATCAGCCTCCTGAGTCCCTGAGATTACAGGTGTATGCTACCACACCCAGCAGGATGGATTTTTTTTCTTTAAGTGATTTATTTCAAAGCATGAATTATATCAAGTTGCTGCCATTTACAATTCTTGAATTGCTCTCTAAAGCCTCTGAACACTCTGCAAAGGCTTATAGGGCTCTCATTGCTCTGGCACCCTCTACTTGTCCAATCCTGTATCATACCACTCTGCTTTGCCTGCCACAGCAAGGTCATTCCTGCCTCTGGGCTTTTTCTCTCCACTTTTTCTCTCCATCTTCTCTCTTTGTCTAGCTAGCTTTCTCATAATTTGGATACAGCTTAACTGTCATCTCCTATCCTAACATACTATCCAAACCAGGATCTTGCTTGCTAGTCTCTGTCTTAGCACTAGTTCCTCAATAAACTTACTAATTTAGAAATGTTAAAATATATATGTATTTATGTTTACATTTCGTTAACCTCCACAGAAGGCAGAGAGCTTGTCTGTACTTTTCTCTTTTTACCTGGTGCCTGGTACAGTGCCTGACATATGGACGGCCTTCAGTAAAATTTTTAAATTAATTGAGTGAATTAGTGAATGAAGGAGCTGGTGAGGTCATTCATCAGATAGTGTCATGAAGAAAAAATAAGTTTATAGAGTTGGGCACAGTGGTGCAGGCCTGTGATCCCAGTGACTCAGGAGGTTAAAGCAAGAGGATTGCAAATTTGAGATCATCCTAGGCAATTTATGGAGAACCTGTTTCAAAATAAAAAAATAAAAGGGTTGGGGATGTAGTTCAGCAGTAAAGTGCCCTTGAGTTCAGTCCCTACTACTGCAAAAAATTAAGAATAAGTGCTGGGGTTGTGGCTCAGCGGTAGAGCGCTCGCCTAGCACGTGCGAGACCCTGGGTTCAATTCTCAGCACCACATAAAAATAAATAAGATAAAGATATTGTGTCCAACTAAAAAATAAATATTAAAAATAAATAAATAAATAAGCATATGGGAGATATAGAGGCAAAGTTGTTTCTCACACTTCTGATACTATGATGTCAAGATGTGTATAGAGTGGGTGATGATAGAGGGAGAGATTTGAAGTTAGAAAAGAAAAAAAAGAGGTGCTGCTATTTGCTAGTATATTTTCAGACTTTCCCAGAGAACATAGGACCTGACCAAGGGTTGACACCATTTTAGCTATAGTCATTAGGCCTGTATCAGATGGGACACAATGTAGCACAGTAGCTAAGAACCTAAAAGAAAGAGAGAGAAACATAGGGCTGGGGATGTGGCTCAAGCGGTAACACGCTAGCCTGGCATGCGTGCGGCCCGGGTTCGATCCTCAGCACCACATACAAAAACAAAGATGTTGTGTCCGCCAAAAACTAAAAAAAAAAAAATTCTCTGTTTCTCTCTAAAAAAAGGTTAAAAAAAAATAGAGAGGAAACAGTTTAGAAACAAGTACTAGTGATATAGTTTAGGCCATAAGTGCAATAGGAACATATACTAGTGGATCAATGAAAACTGACAGAGTCAGAAGACTAAAAGAAGTAACACCTTTTTTTTTTTTTTTAAATGCTGGGGATGGAACCTGGGGCCTCATATATGCTAGGTAAGCTCTCTACCACTGAGCTCTAGTCCCAGCCCAAGAAATGATGCTGTAAATGTATTCATTCAAAATGGTTTTTCTGGGGGTGAGGCTCAGTGGTAGAATGTTTGCCTAGCATGCCAGAGACCCTGGGTTCAGTCCCAGCACACCTCTCCAAAAAGGTCTACTGAATGCCTGTTAAGTGTGAGCCCCAAGTGCTAAAAATACATAGGTGAATAAAACATAGTCCCCAGTCTTCATTTTCTGACAGTCTATTTCTTAGATACACATAGTTACCTTAGAATTGATGTATAGACTTATATTTCATTGAAGAAAGATAAACACAGATATGTAACAAAGATGAGAAGAGCTAGGAAGCAACAGAAAAGGGTAAAAGGGAGAGAGTGAACAGGATAAGTAGGTTATTGGACAGAATGTTCAGAGATGACTTCTTTAATAAGGTGATATTTGTTGGCAAAGGTGTGAGAAAAAAGGTACACTCATACATTGCTGGTGGGACTGCAAATTGGTGCAACCACTATGGAAAGCAGTATGGAGATTCTTCAGAAAACTTGGAATGGACCGTTTGACCCAGCTATCCCACTCCTCAGTTTATACCCAAAGGACTTAAAATCAGCATACTACAATGATGCAGCCACATTAATGTTCATACCAGATCAATTCACAATAGCTAAACTACGGAACCAACCCAGATGTTCTTCAACAGATGAATGAATAAAGAAAGTGTGGTACATATATACAATGGAATATTACTCACCCTTAAAGAAGAATGAAATTATGGCATTTTCAGGTAAATGGATGGAGCTAGAGAATATTATACTAAGGTAAATAAGCCACTCCCCCGAAAACAAAGGCCAAATATTTTCTCTGCTAAGCGGATGCTGATCCATAGTGGTGGTAGGGTAGGGTAGGGAAGAATGAAGGAATTTTGGATTGTGTGGGGATGGGGAAGCAGTGCTGTGGGGATGGGAAAAAAACCATAGAATGAGACAAACATTATTACCCTATACACATGTATGATTATCCTACTGGTGTGACTGTACTATGTACAGCCAGGCTGTACTATGTTCAGCCGGAATGTGCTCCATTCATGTACAATGTGTCAAAATGCATTATACTGTTATGTATAATAAATTAGAACAATTTTTTAAAAGTTTTATTAAAGAAAGTAATATTTGAATAAATCTGGGAAGAGGTGAAATAATGAGCTCTCTGGATGTCTTGAGGAAGAGCTTCCAAGTAAGGAATAAAGGTAAAGATGGATTTATGCTTAGACAGATAAAATAGCATATGTATCTGGAATGGACTAAGTGAAAGGGAGTATGGGAGAAGATGAAGTCATAGAAGTAGCAAAGCTGGGTTCTCTAGGGCTTTGAAGGTTATGAATAGAATTTAGGTTTTACTCAGCATGAGAAAAGTCATGCTGAGTCAAGCATAATGGCTTATGCCTGTAATTTCAGTGGCTCAGAGGCTGAGGCAAGAGGATGGTATGTTCAAAACCAGCCTCAGCAACTTAGTGAGGCCCTACACAACTTAGAAGACCTGTCTCAAAATAAAAAATAAAAAGGGCTGGGGATGTGACTCAGTGGTTAAGCACCTCTGGATTCAATCCCTGGTACCAAAAGGAAAAAAAGAAAAGCCATGCTGAGGGATTGTTTTGGGGGGTACAGGGAGGAGTACTGGGGATTTAACTCAGTACCACTGAACTACACCTTTTTAAAATATTTATTTTTGAGAAAGGTCATCACTAAGTTGCTGAAGCTGGCCTTGAACTTGGAATCCTCCTGCCTCAGCATGCCAGGTCGCTATGATTACAGACATATGCCACTATGCCCAACTCACGCTGAGGAATTTTAACTTGATGGAGCAGGCAGGGGTAGGAGTTATAGATTTGAGGGAGTATTTTAGGAACTCAATTGAACATGTAGGATGGATTGGAGACAGGAATCCAGAAAAATGATTCCAGTAGTTCAAGTATAAGATGAAAACTAACCATTATAGTAACAGTAAGAATAAGAAATACATAAACAGAAAAGTGTCCAAGAAAGTAATGGGATTTACTGGTTTGGTGTGTAATGAGTGTACTTGTGATGTAGCTTCAGAGCAGCTGACTTGAGATACAAACAGATGTCCTGTCAGGCAAATGAGGCCAGAGGAACTGATCCTAAAATGGCACAAGAGTTTCAGTGAAGGAAACTGTACAAATTAGTTTGGAACTGAAACTGCTTTTTAGTTTGAAATAAACAGAACAATTTTTAAAAATTTGTTTTTAGTTGTAGATAGACACAATGCCTTTATTTATTTTTATGTGGTGCTGAGGATCAAACCCAGTGCCTCACACATGCTAGGCGAGCTCTCTACCACTGAGCTTCAACTCCAGCCCAACAGAACAATTTTTTAACAATTTATTTATGTATTTATTATTATGTGGTGCTGAGGATCGAACCCAGTGCCTCACATGTGCAAGGCAAGTGCCCTACCACTGAGCTACAGCCCCAGCCCCCAAACAGAACAATTTTTAAAAAATAATTAAAGAGCCAAAGATAAACCACCTGCCCCTTCCTGAAAAGTGAACCAAACTAGATCCTGTTTATTAGTTGACAATGCAATAGTCATAGCAAGCAGGCAAAGGGGCCCTGTTATGCCTAAGTCCACTTCCTCATACCAGCAAAATTTTTGTTTGTTTTATTTGCAGTCCTGGGGATTGAACCCAGGGACTTGTGCATGCTAGGCAAACGATGTACCAATGAGCTACACCCCCCAGTCCTCTTTAAAACATTTTTTTGAGACAGGATCTTACTAAGTTGTTCAGGCTGGGCTCAAACTTTCAATCTTCCTGAGTAGTTGGGATTATTGTTGGGTTTTTTTTTTTTTTGTATCAGCAAATTTTATTATGAATGCTTGCATCCCATCCCTCTTTTGAGTATAAACTCAAATGTAATGAATATCCTTTGCAGTGCTTGCCTCCTTACTGAGATAGTTCCTTTGTGTGTGTGTGTGTGTGGGGGGGGGTACTGGGGATTGAATCCAAGCCCTTTTTAATTTTTATTTTAAGACAGGGTCTCACTAAGTTGCACTGCCTACGCTGGCCTCAAATTGTGATTCTCCTACCTCAGCTTCCAGAGTTGCTGGGTGTTTATAATCTTTAAACTAGGATTGAAGACTCTGCAAATAATTTATTTGGTACCAGGGATCGAACCCAAGGGCACTTAACCACTGAGCCACATCCCTAGCCCTTAAAAAAAAAAAAAAATATATATATATATATATATATATATATATATTTAGTTGTAGATGGACACAATGCTTTTACTTTATTTATGTGGTGCTGAGGATCGAACCCAGTGCCTCACATGTGCCAGCTGATTGCTCTACCACTGAACCACAACCCTAGCCCATCCGTAGCCCTTTTTATTCTTTATTTTGAGATAGGGTCTTACAAGTTTACTTAGAACTTTGTTAAATTGCTGAGGCTGGCCTGAAACTTGGGAACCTCTTCCCTCAGCTTCTTAAGCCACTGGGATTACAGGTGTGCACCAGCACTGAAAATAATTTATAACAGACATATGAAAGGTTTCTGTTGTTCTGGAAAGAAGTAGAATTAAAAAAAATAGACTCTATGAATGACATTAATTAAGGGCAGGTGGAGTAGATATAGTTAATAGAAACAAAGAAATATCAGTAAGTTTAACAATTGGCAATAGCACTAATAATTTCCCGTGATATTTTAAGTGGTCATACTTTAAGAAGTCATATAAGATTTGATATTATGTGGGTTCCTAATACTTAATATGAAAATTATATTTTTGTATGTTGTTCCATGTTAATTCTTTAACTTATTTTACTACTATTCCTCAGTATTTTAAAGCTGACTACAATGAAAATGTTACAAACATTTGAAAGACTTAATCATAGTTTGGGGGAATAATAGCCACAGGGAAACTTAGAACAAATTTTAGAGAAAGTATTGTTTACTTATTTTTTTTAATGGAATTTTTTTTTTAAAGAGAGAGAGAGAGAATTTTAATATTTATTTTTTAGTTTTCGGCGGACATAACATCTTTGTTAGTATATGGTGCTGAGGATTGAACCCGGGCCGCACGCATGCCAGGCAAGCTCGATACCACTTGAGCCACATCCCCAGCCCCAATATTGTTTACTTATTAGCAAACTACTTCTAATTATTTAACTGATTTAATCAATGAGGTTATTTTCTTTCAAAAATCTCTGAACACAAAGGTATTGCTTAAACAGAACAAAGTTCAAAGAAAGCCTGATTTAACCAAATCAAATCTCTGCCAAGGTCAACAAACTAAGATAAAAAAAAATATATATATATATATATTATATAAAGAGAATTAAACTGATGTAAGTTTGAGACCAGGCCTATGTATTTCTCTCTTTGAGGAGTAACCCTGGTTTTCTGTCTGATTTCATGAAAGTCCAATTGTTTTCTGAGGTCTATTTATTCTTTAAAACATTAAGAAGCTTGTGATTTTTTTTTTTTTTGGTTCTGGGAATTGAACCTAGGGGTGCTTAACTACTGAGCCACATCCCCAGCCCTTTTTTGTATTTCATTTAAAGAGAAGGTCTCACTGAGTTGCTTAGGACCTCGATAAGTTGCTAAGACTGGCTTTGAACTTTGAATACTCCTGCCTCAGTCTCCCAAGCCACTGAGGTTACAGGCATGTGACACCATGCCCTGCTGTGTATTTTCTTAAGTGTTCTTGGATATGTGATTTGCGATTTTGTTACAGGAGTTCTAAGCTGAAAACAGTTTGGCCAAAAGCATTATCTTCATCCTAAAGAAGCCTTTACAGCTGGCTCATGGTGCATACCTGTAATCCCAGCAACTGGGGAAGCTGATGCAGGGGGATTGCAACTTGGAGGCCAGCCTCGGCAATTTAGTGAGACCCTGTCTCAAAATTAGAATAAGGTCTGGGATGTGGCTGGGTGGTAAAATGCTCCTGGGTTAAATGCCCATTACCAAAAATACAAAGAAAGGAAGAGAGCTTTATACCTGCACCTTGTAAAAGAGAAGTTTTAATTGTTGAATTCCATTCACAGCAAATACACTAAGGTGCTGAGATAAATGATAATTAAAACAGGGTTTTGGTAAAAGTTCACATTTAGTTATTTATTCTTACTGCTTGTTCTTCAGGACTGACACAGTGGTTTAGATCTTGCTCTTTTTCCAAGTAATGTAACATTTCATAGTAGACATTTGATATTAAATGCATTAGGTAAGGTGTACTTCACCCTGAGGTTGTGAAACCTGTAGCATGACATTCTAATCAACAGTACAAATCTGTGAAGAAGAATTTTGTCATCGGCTTAGAGCAGGAAAAACCTAAGTAGAGTGAAGGTAGCTAAGATCAATACTGAAATCATTAATTATGTTGTCCAATCACCCAGTTTCTACTTCTCTTTGGCCTCAAAAGTCAAAGTCTACTCTCAAAAACAAAACAAAAACCCCTACTTTCCCAGTAGGGAAGTTTGAATTCTTCACCTTACAGCGGATCCACAAACTCTTAAAGAGGAAATAAAACTGCCATTTAATGTAATGTTGGAGGATGGGGTGTATGGCTCAATAGAGTGCTCTCCTAGCTTGCGTATGGCCTGGGGTTAGATTCTCAGAACTAATTAAAAAAAAAAAAGTGCTGTTAATGAACTTCAGTGTGACTATGCTATGGATAATCGAGTTTAAAAATTAAAAGTACCTCTGAATCTCCAGTAAAAAAGCAAAGGCTTCTTTACTTGATCACATTTTTAACATACATATTTAACTATCTCTTTAAAATAATTCCCTGGAATATGACAACAGAATGTGAAATAAAATAATGTGATGAACGTTAACCGGTTCAGCTACTAGTGGTGACATAATCCCAACAGAGGATGATGACGTTTGTAGTCTCAAGTAATCCTCAAAGACCGGGGAGAGGAACTGTTTGTCCCACTCCACGAAAGTAGCCACTGAAGTCTGCATTCATTGCCCCCGGATCCCCGCTCAGCCCGCGAGGTGACGTCCAAGACGCGGGGATTTCCGCAGCTGTGACACACGCCACTTCCGGCCGGCAGTCGGAGTCAGTGACGTGGCAGGCTAGTCCGGGCACCGTCCACGGGGCCGGGACGACGGGACAGTCAGGTGGCCTCGGGGCAGCCCCACGGGGAGAGGTGAGCGCTGGAGAAGCCGCGAGCCCGGAGCCGGAAGTGCCACGTGTCCTGATTGCGCCTGCGCGGCCAGCGGCTGACAGGCACTTCCGGCCGGGGCCTCCCTCCTCTCCGGTTTAGGCTGCCGCTTCCCAGCCCAGCATTCGCGGCCCCACTGGCCCGACTTCTAAGCTTCAGTTCCCAGGCCAGGCCGTGGATGCCGGTGGGCTGGGGAGAGTGAAGCGCCATGCCTCGGGCTTGATGCTCCGCCCTCTCCTCCAGTCTTCAGTCCTAAGTCTTTGGCCCTCTCCCTCTGCTTTCAGCAGTCTCTCCGCTGGGCGCTGTTGTCGACTCAGACCAGTACCTTCCAACAAGGATAACTGCGGTCGTCATGTCCCAGCCGGGGATACCCGCCTCCGGCGGCGCCCCAACCGGCCTCCAGGCCCAGAACGGGGCCTCCTCGACCTCGGGGTCTCCCTACACCAACGGTGAGTGCTGCACGGGGGCGAAGAGCAGGGCTCAGCGTGGGCCCAGGCTTTAACTCACCTTTGGATGCTGTTTACTCTTCAGACGACCGTGGAAGAGAGGGTGACCTCTCGGCTGGGGTCTGGCGCGGGTGGTGGTGGGCGGCTGAGCCCCCGATACCGCGGCGTTTGTGCACTCTCAGGCGCGGGCTCGTTTTAGCGTTTTACACACACACACATTCAGTCAGCAAACAGTTAAAGAGCACCCGCTGTAAGCAACGCCCTGGCAAACAAGGGTGAAAAAAAACAGATTCGGTCAATCCCTCAAAAACGGTCCTAGTGGCTGTGCCTTCACCCTCCGCGCCACCTAGCTCCAGTCTCCAGGGGAGCAGAGTTTGGAGTCTGATTCGTCTCGAGCAGATTGGGGTCGTATTTATTCTGAGTTTGCGGACATGAATGAAAGAGTGACTTCTTGCGGAGACCCCTTTAGGACCTACTCATCTCTCCCAGGACTTTCCCAGAACTGTGCCTGGGCCACCTGTTCAGTTTTTCAGCCTTGAAAGAACCAAGTAAATTTGTTGTTTGATTTCCTAAGGCCTTTACATCACTTGGAAAATGGTTGGACCTCTGAGAGGCATGTACATGTGGCACTGTAATTTGTAATTTGTGTGAGAATGTCTTAACTCTTCTAGGATTCCTTGAATTGTCGTACGTGGTGATTTGCTAAACTTTTTTTTAATTGTTGTAATCGAGAAAGATTTTCTGCCAACAGTCTGCCTACTTACCAATTAACTGACACATCTTTGGTTTATGGAAATAAGACCAGCAGAATAATACTAAAGTGCTTAAATTGCACACTGGAATCTAAGATTACTGTGAAGTTGGAGAAAATAGCCAGTGACTAAAATGGCCAATTTACATTGTTTTTAGAGAAGTCTACTGTTTTCTTTACAAAGAAGGCTCTTTTTAGGACTTTTAAAATATCTATGGGTAGGCAGGTATGTGGGCAGAAGCTAGAATAGGGAATAGGCACTGAAAGTGCATTAACTTGAATCAGTTGTTCTTTCTCAAGTTTATAGTAACAGATTATGTAAAGTACATTCTATTCTATGGTATTTAGTAACATTTACCAGGAAGATGAAATCATTTTAAGACATTCACTTTAAGGTGAAAAATTAAACAAGATGTTACAGGGCCATGCATTTTTCATATAATTGCTAAATTGCAACCTTTTTTTAATTGTTAAATTTGTTGTAATTAGTTATACATGACAGTAGAATGCATTTATGCACTTTGTTACATCATATATAGTTGGGATATAAATTCTCATTTTTCTGAGTGTACATGTTGGAGAATCATATTGGTCATATAGTCACATATATACATACAGTAATGATGTCTGTTTCATTCTACTATCTTCTAAATTGCAATCTTATATAACCTTTTTTTAAAAAAATATTTTTAGTTGTAGGTGGATACAATACCTTTATTTTGTTTATTTAGTTTTTTATGTGGTGCTAGGGATCAAACCTAGGGCCTCACACATACTAGGCAAGTGTTCTACTGCTGGGCTACAACCCAGCCCTTATATAAACTTTTGAAAGCAAATCTTGCAAATGTACTTCTAAGTTTATATGTAAGTGTAGTTACTATAATTTTGAAATGCTAAAGGAATCTAACCACTGTGATATGCTGGTTTTGAATTGTTATCACTATGTTGATTTGATTCAGGTCAATGGGCATTTGTTGCACACCTTCTAAGGTCTGTCCTTGAAGATATAGAAGAGAATAAGAAAGCACTTCCTGTGCATAGGTTGCCCAGAGCCAGTTGGAAACTCAGCATTTTGACTAGTGATTGCATTTTAGGATGATAGTAGCTGAAAGAATGCAGCCAATTTGAGATGAGGAGTGAAATAACAGGAGTTCGCATATAAGCCTCTTTTAAGATATAATTTCAGTCTTTTTTTTTTTTTTGGGAGGGGAGCATTCTATCACTGAGGAACATCCCCAGCCTTTTTTTATTTTGAGATGAGCTAAGTTGCTAAGTTGCCCAGGCTGTCCTTGAATTTGAATTCTTTCTGCCTAGCCTCCCAGGTAGTTAGTATTACAAGTGTGCACAACTGCCCCCTTGCTTCATATTCTTTTTTTTTTTTTTTTTTAACATTTTAGTTGTTGATGGACAAAATACCTTTATTATATTTATTTATTTTCATGTGGTGCTGAGGATTGAACCCAGGGCCTCATACATGCTAGGCAAGCACTCTACCGTTAAGTCACAACCCTAGCCTCCTTCATATTCTTATTTATAAGCTCCATTTCTAAAGTTTATTTTCAATAAATGGCCAATATCCTATGTTGGGTTTTTTTGTTGTTGTTGTTGTTATTGTTGTTGTTGTTGATCCCAGTAGTAATACAGTGAGTAGGGATGTGGTGGTGAATTGAGCAGGGGGGTGGTGGAGGGGATATTCCTCTAGAAAGTTTTTTTTAAAAAAAAAGGTTCAGTGGGCATAATGGTGCATATCTGTAATCCCAGCGACTCTGGAGGTTGAGGCAGGAGGATTGCAAGTTCCAGGCCAATCTCAGTAATTTAGTGAGGCCTTAAGCAACTTAGTGAGACCCTGTTTCAAAAGATAAAAAGAGCTGAGGATGTAGCTCAGTGGTAAAGCATATGTGGGTTCAGTCTTCAGTACAAGAGAAAAAGAAAGAAATTAAACAAATGAAAAAAAA
Organism: Marmota marmota marmota; assembly: GCF_001458135.2. Lineage (NCBI taxonomy): Eukaryota > Metazoa > Chordata > Mammalia > Rodentia > Sciuridae > Marmota > Marmota marmota. Next base: position 25,486,876 of record NW_025999869.1, read on the forward strand.
AAGATTCAATGCTGGAATCTAGTTTTAGTTAATTCTTTCAAGGCAGTAATTGCTGCCTAAGTATTCTATTGAAAAACTCATGCTTTAAATTTAATGTAGCTTGCATAAATTTCATATTATAGTATAGTTAGATGTTCAGACATTTTTAGATTGTAATCAAAGGCCTATTAATAAAGACCTTTTTCATTTTTTTATAACTTGCTTTTATATTGTGTGGTGTTATTATGTTACAGAATTTGCATTATGACCTAAAAGTTGTTTAGACAAGTTTTTCTAAATCTTTGTGTGGATTGTATATAACATATTTCTTTTGCAAAAAAATTGATAGTGAGACTGTATAGTGCTTGAACTAGCTGATCTTTTTTTTAACTAGCTGATCTTAATCTGATTAGCATGTAATAAGGCTAAAGTCAAATAGTTAATCCCATTGAACCTTACCTCCTTTATCAACTATTTGAATCAATGTGCCAAGACAGAAATTGCAGTTTTATTGCTTTCATTTGTTTATAATAATTATGTAATATTCACTTTTTTACTATAGAATTAAGGGTGAGAAGGATATTCTCCACCTTTCTCCTTTATTCCTAATATATCGTAGCTTTATAATGTTTGTTCCGCTTCCCTCTAGACCTTAAGCCCTGTGAAGAGAAGGCTATCTCTTTTTGCATATTATTCTTTCTCCAGCTCCCCACAGTGTGTAGCACATTTTAGGAATAGCCAGTTTTGTTGAACAAAAGTGTTAGAATTGGGTATTTTGTAAGTCATTTCACTAAATATGTATTGATTTGTTAATAGTAAAATTGGAGCTCACTTCCAAATTCTTTTTTTCTTCTGGCTCTTTTTTGCACAATATCATCAGTCAAAACAATAGAATTTGTGAGCCCAGCATCATGATGCACATATGTAATCCCGGCAACTCAGGAGGCTAAGGCCAGAAAATCCATCCTGGACAGCCTGTCTCAAAATGAAAGGGTGTGGGGATGTAGCTCAGTGGTAAAGTGTCCCTGGGTTCAATTCCCAGTACTAAAAAAAAAAAAACAAAACAAAACCCCACCAACCCATCCAGAGTTTTTTTTTGTCCCCCAGAGGGGGCATCAAGGGGCTACGACTGTAGCTCAGTGGTGGAGCGCTTGCCTAGCATGTGTGAGGCGCTGGGTTTGATCCTCAGCACCACATATAAATAAATAAAATAAAGGTTAAAAAGAAAAAAACAACAACACTATTTAAAAAAAATGCTAATCATCTAATTTAGGAGTAACAAAAATGTCAATTTTCAAATTTCCCTCTAATGTAAATCATGCTTATGATTGTGTATTTAATATAAGAAGTCTTTAATTATGAAACAAACATGATCTAAATAAAAGTGGCATGTGGTCTGTAACACTGATTATTGTGTTTTCAGTAGTAGAGGCTGTAACTCTGGATTCCCACAATACCTTTTGCAGATCTCTTTTAGAATTTACCAGTTGGGTGCAGTGGCACACACCTGTAATCCCAGCAGCTCAGGAGGCTGAGGCAAGAGGATCACAAGTTCAAAACCAGCCTCAGCAATTTAGCAAGGCCCTAAGCAACTTAGTGAGACCTTGTCTCAAAATAAAATATAAAAAAAGGGCTGGGGATGTGGCTCATTGGTTAAGCACCCCTGGTTCAATTCCTGGTACTGAAAAACAAACAAACAAAAAAACTACCATATATTGCATGTAGTAACCATTGTGCTTCTTGTTTTATCTCCGCTAATAGACTGAGAGCTTCTTAAAGACAGAAACAGTGCTGGTTGCAGGGGTCACAGTGGCCTGTAATCCCAGCTACTCTGGAGGCTGAAGTAGTAAGTTCAAAAGTTTAAAGCCAGCCTGGGCAACTTAGTGAGACTCAAAAAGGGCTGAGGATACAGCTCAGTAGTAGAGTGCTCCTGGGTTTTATGCCCAGTACCACAAAAAAATGGGTGGTGGGGGGGAGAGAAATAGTAACAAGAATTAGTACTTATTTTATTGTCACTTACTATGTGCCCAGGCACTATGCTTTGTGGTTCTGTTATAAGCATCATCTCATATCATCTCATTTAATTCTTACAATAGCCCTATGAGGTAAGAAGTGTTTTTTTTTTTTTTTTTTTTTTTTAGTTGTAGATGGACACAATATCTATTTATTTTTAATATGGTGTTGAGATTGAACCCAGTGCCCCACACATGCAAGGCAAGCGCAAGCGCTCTAACACTGAACTACAACCCAGCCCTGCAAATAGATATCTTTCTTTTTTTTTTAATATATTTTTTGTTGATGGACCTTTATTTTATTTATTGTATGTGGTGCTGAGAATCGAACCCAGCTCATCACGCATGCTAGGCGAGTGCTCTACCACTGAGCCACAATCCCAGCCCACAGATAGATATCTTTCTATTAGACATCTCCACTTGGATTTCTTGGCACCTGAAAATTAGTATGTATAAAATACCTCTTTGGTCTTTTTCCCTTTATCATTTCCCACCTTCTCTAATCTTTTTTCATCTTTCTGTTCTAATGAATAGTACTGTCCATTCACTGAATTGTTCAGGTCAGAAAGCTAGGAGTCATCCTTGATTCCTTCCTTTCTTTATTACTCCTATTATTTCTATATCCCATACTGTCTGTTCTGTTGAACTTGTAATTGTAATTCAGATGTTTTAAAATTAATGTATAGAAACTAAATATTTCTGTGACCCCAAATGTTAAATTCTTTTTGTTAAATGTCTATACAAATACAAAATTCAGTATAAACTCCATATGTATATAGCTGTTGTATCATTATAAATTCAAAACATTGAAGTAAAAATATCTATGAAAGCAGTACAGTTCATCAACAGATACTTATAAAAAATAAATATAAATGGCCAACAAATATATGAAAAAAACATCTTTAGCAATCAGGGAAATGCAAATCAAAACTATACCGAGATTTCATCTCATTCCAGTTAGAATTGCTGCCATCAAGAATAGAAACAATACTAAATGCTGGAGAGGATATGATGGAGAGGAATACTTTTACACTGTTGGTGGTATTGTAAATTAGTAACACCACTATGGAAATCATTATGGAGGTTCCTCAAAAGATTGAGCATGGAAAGCTGGTCACAGTGGCACATACCTGTAATCCCCGTGGCTCGGGAGGCTGAGACAGGCGGATTGCAAATTCAAAGCCAGCCTCAGTAAAAGCGAGGCACAAAACAACTCGGTGAGACCCTGTCTCTAAATGAAATACAAAGAAGGATTGAGGATGTGGCTCAGTAGTTAAGTGCCCCTGAGTTCAATCCCCGTACCCCACTCTCCTCCCCTGAAAGAAGAAAAAAAGAGATGGAGCTTGGAACCATCATATGATCCAGCTATATCACTCCTTGGTATTTATTCTAAACAAAGTCAGTATACTATATTGATACATGCATACCCATGTTTATAGCAGCCCAATTCACAATAGCCAAACTATGGAACCAGTCTAGCTGTTCATCAGTGGATGAATGGATAAAGAAAATGTGGTATATATACACAATGGAGTTTTATTCAGCCATAAAGAAGAATGAAATTATGTCACCAGCAGGAAAATGGATGGAACTTGAGAATGTTGTGTTAAGTGAAATAAGCCAAACTCAAAGGCAAGGGGTGTACGTTTTCTCTCATATGTGAAAGCTGGAGAAGAAAAAGAAAGGTAGGAGGGGGTGTCTCATGAAAATCAAAGGGAGACCAGTAAAATCAAAGGAAACCAGGGGGAGAGAAAGGGAAATACTGAGGAATGATATTGGCCAAATTATATCATTATATTGTGTGTATGTATGAATATGTATCAACCAGTCCCACCATTATGTATAATTATAATGCACCAATAAAAATATGGGAAAAATACAGTTCAATTTTAAGACACTCAATAATATGATAGTTTATCTGAAGCCAAAGTTGATTGGATTGTTTAGTTTTATGATGGAGCTCTGGTTGGGTGCTATCCTGGTCACTCACTATTTTTCTTTTTATTTACTTTTTTGGCTTGAACCCAGTCTTTGATATTCATTTTCCTAAGTCTTTTCTTTCTTTTTTTTTTTTTTCCTTTCTTTCTGTACTGGGGATTGAACTTAGGGGCACTCAACCACTGAGCCACATCCCCAAGTCCTATTTTGTATTTTATTTATAGACAGGGTCTCATTGGGTTGCTTAGCGCGTCAATTTTGCTGAGGCTGGCTTTGAACTTATGTTTCTCCTGCCTCAGCCTCTCAAACAGCTGTGTGCCACCATGCCTGACCAGCTCTTTTTCCTTAAGGCTTATTTGTTTGTTTGTTGCTGGGGATCAAACCCAGGGTCTAGCACATATTAATCACCTTACTCTACCACTCTAGCACATGTTCGGTAAGTGCTCTGCTTTGGGGCTATTCCTTCAGCTCTCTTTCACACTCATGATAACACTGGATACATCCTGATAATCTTCCCATTTCAAGGTCATTTGATTAGAAACCAGAATTCCCCTTTGTCATGTAACCTGATTCCAGGAATTAGGACATGGACTTCCATGTGAATCATTTCTACTTAAAATACACATCAGCCCCATCATTCCCTGGTTATTTGTCTTCCTTTTAAAAAATGAATATTGTTTTCAGTTGCAGAGAGAAAAATTTTTTCCTATAACTTCTTAGGTTCAAGTATGTGCCACCATACTTGAACTTCTTTATCAAATCCATACTTCTTTAGTGTAGTCCTCAATTCCTGCTTCACTTCAGGCAAGTGTCTCAACAATTTGCTCTTGTCATACTGAGCTTTTTTCAGAATGCCTTTCCACCATCACAAGCTGTTGTAAATATAAATTCCTTTACAGGAACACTTTTTTTTTTTTTCCCCCTTTTTTGGTACCAGAGATTGAATCCAGAGTCACTTTACCACTGAGCCACATTCCCAGTCCTTTTTATTTTTATTTTTAAATTTTAATATAGGGTTTCACTAATTTGCTTAGGGCCTTGCTAAATTGCTGAGGCTAGTTTTGACCTTGCAATCCTTCTGCCTCAGCCTCCCAAACCGCTGGGAATACAGGCATGTGTCACCATGCCTGGTTTACAGGAACACTTTTTTTTTTTTTTTAATAGTTTTTTAGTTGTAGGTGGACACAATACCTTTATTTTGTTTTTATTTATATGGGTGCTCAGGATTGAACCCAGGGCCACACACGTGCTAGGCAAGTGCTGTACCACTGAGCCACAACCCCAGCCTTACTGAAACACTTTTTTTTTTTTTTGGTAATATACTCTTTTTCCTGAGGCTATTCTTTATTTTTCGGGCTTGTTTGTTTTGTATTGGGGATGAAATACAGGGCCTAGCACATGCTATGCACATTCTGTATCACTGAACCACACCCCAGCCTTCTCAGGTTTTAGCTTAAAATTCCCTTCCTCGGGAAACCATCTTTGCTACCTTTCTGTCTTTAGTCTAGCCCAAGTGCTGCCTACTTTGGGGCTCTCAGTGTCATAGGGTTCCCCTATCATATCACTCTCTATTGGAGTGCCTGCTATTTGCCAATCTAGACTGAGCTATCGGAGGAGTACAGGGATGAAATGGACCTTATTCACCTTTGCGTCCTAAGAATGTTCTTAATTAATAGAGCTGTTCTTTAACAGATGACAGACAAGAAAAAAAAGATTAGTTCAAATAATTTGCTTTACTAATATCAGATTTATAATTTTGCTGCAGTGTTCAGGACACAAATATATGGGGTTTTTTTTTGGATAATGCCAATAGAGAACATTTCAAGAATGCTAATTAGCCTTACTTAGTGACACATGCCTATAATCCCAGCAATTTGGAAGGCTGAGTAGGAAGACTGAAAATTCAAGGCCAGCCTGGGTAACTCGGTGAGACCCTATATCAAAGTAAAAAATAAAAATGACTGGGGATGTAGATGTGGGGTAAAGTGCCCCTGGGTTTGATCTCTGATACTGAAAAAAAAATTAATAATAAAAAGTGCTAACTATACGAAAAACACTGTTATAAATGTTTCACATAAATCTCATTCTCACATTTTATCGGTTTTCTGTTACTGCTTTAACAAATTACCACAAATTTAGTGTCTTCAACCAACACAAAATTAACTTCTAGAGGTCAGAAGTCTGACTTTGGTCTCACTGAGTTAATATCAAGGTGTTTTTAGGGCTGTAATCCTTTCTGTAGCTTCTGTGAGAGAATCTGTTTTCTTGCCTTTTTCTATCTTCTGGAGGCTCTTCTCCAACAGTCCTTGGCTGGTAGTCTTCTTCCATCTGCAAAGCCAACAGTGGGCTTGGTGGGTCTCACATAGCATCACTCTGACACTGACTCTCTTGCCTCCTTCTTTCACCCTTGTGATTACATTAGATATATCCTAATAATAATCCCATTTTTTAAATATTTATTTTTTAGTTGTAGTTGGCACAATGCTTATTTTTATTTATTTATTTTTATGTGGTGCTGAGGATTGAACCCAGGGCCTCACACCTGCTAGGCAAGCACTCTACCGTTGAGCCACAATCTCAGCCCCAGTCATCCCATTTTATTTATTTATTTTTATGTGGTACTGAGGATCGAACCCAGCGCCTTGCACCTAACCCAGCAACTTGCACGTGCTAGGCAAGCAAGCACTCTACGGCTGAGCCACAACCCCAGCCCGCCCCAATTATCCCATTTTAAGGTCAGTTGATTAGCAACCTAAATTGCATTTTCAGCCTTATTCTCCTTTGTCATGTAACCTAACACAATTCCAGGGATTAGGAAATGGACTTCTATGTGAGTTGTTTCCACTTAAAATACACAATAAGTGTGATCCTATTACTTTTCCCATTTTATAGATAAGGAAACTGAGGTACAGAGAAGTTAAATATCTTGGTGCTGGACATCAACCCAAAGCTCAAGCTTGCAATTCTCTTTTTGTTGTTGTTGGTTTTGGTATGTTGTCCAGGCTGGACTCCAGATATCCTCTTCACAGCCCTCTGAGTACTGGAATTATTAATGTGTGACTCTATACTCAGTACAAAAGGTAAAATATTTTGCTCAAGAATGAACACTTAACTAAAAGGATTTGACTCTGATGGCATCTATTTATACAGGAAATCTTGGTCATAGCAAGCCAAAGAATACCAAGATTTTAGGGTGGGATTATTTCTTAATCTATTGTAACTACCAGGAATTCAAGTCAGAAAACCAACTAGATGGTTATTCATATAATTCTGGATGAAGATGAAATTTGGTGTTGATACAGGGATAGGAATAGGAAAGACTGTAGAATAAATCTATCATAATTTTCCTATGTACACATATTAAAATATCTAAGTGAATCCCACCATGGGATTCTGATTAGAATAAGATCTATCCCATGCTTGTATTGTATAATTTTATCAAAATGGATTCTACTGTCATATATGAGAAGAACCGATAAAATAAAAAAAAATTACCATTGAACTCAAGGTCACTCAACCATTGAGGCACATCCTCAGCCCTATTTTTTATGTTTTTTTTTTTTTTGGTACTGGGGATTGAACTCAAAGGCACTCAACCACTGAGCCATATCCCCAGCCTGATTTTGTATTTTATTTAGAGACAGGGTCTCACTGAGTTGCTTAGTGCCTTGCTTTTGCTGAGGCTGCTTTGAACTCGAGATCCTCCTGTCTCAGCTTTCTGAGCCTTTGGGATTATAGGTATGTGCCACCACGCCTGGCTCTATTTTATGTATTTTTTTAATATAAAGACATGGTGTCACTGAGTTTAGGCACTAAGCTTTTGCTGAGGCTGGCTTCGAACTAGCGATCTTCTTGCCTCCCGAGCTGCTGGGATTACAGGCATGTGTTACTGTGCTCCGGCTGTTTTTTTCCCTTTTTGTTGGTCTGTTTTAAACATTCTAGATGATAGTGAGTGGTACCTTGTTGTCGTTTTGCTTTGTGTTTATTTAATGACTGATATTTGTATTTCTCTAATGATTAATAATGTTCAGTGTCTTTGCATGTGCTTATTAGCCATTTGTATATCTTCTTTGAATTATATGCCTATTTTGAAAAATTTTAATAATATTTTTGCCATACTAGGGATTGAACCCAGGAGTGCCTCTACCACTCAGCTACATCCCTACCCCTATTTTTATTTTTTTAAATTTTTTTTTTAAATTTTGAGACAGGTTCTCACTGAATTGCTCAGGCTGATCTCCAACTTGTGATCTTCCTGCCTCAGCCTTCAGAGCAACTGGGATTACAGCCAGGCACTACCACTCTTGGGACTACTTATTTTTTATTTTAATTTTAAGTTTTTGTACTGGGAATTGAACACATGGTCACTTAACCACTGAGCCACATCCCCAGCCCTTTTTATTTTTGAGACGGGATCTCGCTAAGTTGCTTAGACCCTTGTTCAAGTTGCTGCGGCTGACCTTGAATTTGGCAATCCTCCTAGCTTTGCCTCCCAAGTTGCAGGTGTGCAATACTGGGCCTGGGGCTACTGTATTTTTTTAAAGTGTTGTTATATTCACTTGAAAGACTAATTTTTCCTTCTCTTCTTATTGGAAGGTCCTGTTCAAAATGCACTGATGTCTTCACAATTGTCAGTGAGTCAAGGATATAATTTCCAGCTTCCAGGATCCTATCCTCATCTAATACCAGCAAAGACTTTGAATCCAGTCTCTGGACAGTCTAACTACGGTGGTTCTCAGGGTTCTGGGCAAACTATTAATAGACCACCTGTAGCTTCTAATACAGTGACACCTTCACTCCATAGTGGTCCTGTTCCTCGAATGCCACTACCTGCTTCTCAGAATCCAGCTGCTGCACCGATGCCTTCTGGTAGCTTTCTTCCTGGAGCCAACATACCACCACATTCAAATTGGCAATATAACTATCCGCCCACAGGATCACAGACAAACCATTATCCTCGTGTATTATCCCAACCGACTGCATTGGGGAGTACAAACTTAACAACAAATCATCAATATGTTTCTTCTGGAGACCCTTCACTTCAAAACAGCTTCATAAAATCAGGTAGTATTATTAGGAATGTTAAAAATGTAGAAATAAACAACTTTTGCTTGTTTAGAGATTTGAATGAATACTTAAAGCCTTAAAACCACATGGAAAATTGTTGGTTTAAAAAATTATTATAAATCTTTAAGTAAATTACTTGTAATATCTTTGAATTAACTCAGTAACTTAAATTAATGAATTATTTCTGCTTTGCTTCTTTCCTTTGAAGGTATTCTTTTTCTTTCTTCCTTTCTTCCTTTCTTGTGATGGGGTCTTACTATGTTGCTCAGGCTGGCCTTGAACTCCTGAGCTCAAGCAATCCTCCCTCAGCCTCTGAATAGCTACAGGCTGTTTTTCTTTGAGTCACTTGTGATATTTGCAGAACCACTTCCTCAGGGACTGGCCACTACTTTTGGCTTTTTTTTTTTTTTTTTTTTAATTCTTTTTAGTTATACACAACAGTAAAATGTGCTTTTTTTTTTCTTTTCTTTTTTGTTCTAATTAGTTATACATGACAGTAGAATGCATTTATGGAGTATAACTTCTTATTCTTTTGGTTGTACATGATATAGAGTTATACCTGTTATGTAATCATATATGCACATAGGGGAATAATATTTGATTCATTCTACATATTTTTTCTACTCCCATACCTGCTCCCCTCTTTTCATTCCCCTCTATCTAATCCAAAGTATTTCTGTTCTTCCCTAGTGCCCCCTCCCCTTATTGTAAATTAGCATCCATGTATCAGAAAAAACATTTGGCCTTTGGTGTTTTGGGTTTGGCTTATTTCACTTAGCATAATATTCTGTAGCTCCATCCATTTAATTGCAAATGCCATGTTTTATTCTTCTTTAAGGCTGAGTAATATTCTATTGTGTATGTATACCACATTTTCTTTATCCATTCATCTGTTGAAGGGCACTTAGGTTGGTTCCATTAAACTTAGCTATTGTGAATTGAGCTGCTTTAAACATTGATGTGGCGGCATCACTGTAAGTATGCTGATTTTAAGTCCTTGGTTTATACCAAGGAGTGGGATAATTGGGTCAAATGGTGGTTCCATTCCAAGTTTTGAGGAATCTCCATATGGCTTTCCATAGTGGTTGTACCAATTTGCAGTCCCACCAGGAATGTGTGAGTGTACCTTTTTCCCCACGTTCTTGCCAACATTTATTGTTGCTTGTATTTTTTTTTTTTTTTGTCCTGGGGATTGAACCAAAGGGCAGTTAACCACTGAGCCACATCCCCAGCCCTTTTAAATTTTTATTTAGAGAGAGGGTCTCACTGAGTTGCTTATGTATGGCCTCACTAAATTGCCGAGGTTGGCTTTAAACTTGCCACCACTTTTTTTTTTTTTAATATTTTTTAGTTGTAGATGGACACAATACCTTTATTTGTTTATTCATTTTTTAATGTGGTGCTGAGGATCAAACCCAGGGCCTCACATGTGCTAGGCAAGTGCTCTCCCACTGAGCCACAACCCCAGCCCCTCACCATTACTTTTATTAACTGGTTTCTACCTTACTGTCTAGGGATGCTGAATTGTTATGGTTTCTCTTTGATCCTAATCTGAGGCTTTCATTACTTTTTGGCATGGCTGCAGGCAGTTTTTGACTTCAAATTTGCAGAACTGTGGAGTTGTGAAGGGACAGGTCTAAAGACAGTGCTTTTTTTTGTGGGGGGGGGGAGTACTGGGCTTTGAACATAGGTACACTTTATCACTGAACTATATCTCCATCCCTTTATAATTTTTCTTTTGAGACAGGGTCTTGCTAAATTGCATATAGCCTCCTGAGTCTCTGGAATTACAGGCATATGCCACCATGTCCAACTGAGACAATGCTTTTGGAGTGAGGAGTGTTACTGAGCACAGCTGTGGTTAGTGCTTAGTGCAATGGGCAGAAATTTATATGTATGTTTTCTTCTGAAAGTTTTATAATTTCAGCTCTTATGTTTAGGTCTTTGGTTAATTTTAATTTTTGTGTATGTTGATAGGTAGGGGTTCAGTTTCATTTTTTTGCATGTGGCTATCAGTGCCTTTGTCTCAGCACTATCTAATGGAAATACTAGTCTATTGTTAGTACCTTTGTTAAAATTCAATTAATCATAAGTTAAGGGTTTATTTCTGGAATCCCAATTTTATTTCATTGATCTGTATGTGTGTTTTTATTATATTACCAAATATATTTTTATTATATTTACCAAATATTTTTTTTTCCACTGCATTTCTTACTTGAGTTACTTTCTTTGGTGTGTGTGTGTGTGTGTGTGTGTGTGTGTGTGGTGGTGGTGGTGGTAGTAGTACTGGGGATCAAACCCAGACCTTTTTGTTTGCTAAGTAAATCCTTTATCATGAAGCCCCCCCCCAATATATCTTTTTAAAAAATTTTTTTAATTGTTGATGGGCTTTTATTTTCACTTATTTGTATGTGGTGCTGAGAATCAAACCCAGTGCCTCACGCATGCTAGGCAAGTGCGCTACCGTTGAGCCACAACCCCAACCCCTCCCTTCCATACATCTTGATTGCTATTGATTTTGTAGTAACTTTGAATTCATGAAGCTTTACTTCTCTAACTCTTGCTTTCAGGATTATTTTGGCTTTTCTGGTTTCCTTGTATTTTCTTAAGATTTTTAGAATCAGCTTGTTAAGTTTTGTAGAAAAGATACCTAGGGTTTTGTTTTTGATGTTGAATTGAATCTGTATATCGTTTTGGGAGAGAAAAACCATATATTCTTGGACTGGATGATCATTGTTTTTTTGGGGGGAGGGGGTGCTGGTTATTGAACTCAGGGCCTTCTACATGCAAGGCAAGCACTCTACCAACTGAGCTATACCCCCAGCCCAATCATTGTATTTTTTAAAAATATTTTTTAGTTGTCAGTGGACCTTTATTTTATTTATTTATATGTGGTGCTGAGTATTGAACCCAGTGCCTCACACATGCCAGGCAAGTGATCTGCCACTGAGCCACTACTCCAGCCACCACCTCTCCCCATCATTGTATTTTGTAAACTACTTCTGGTTCAGAAGTAGCTTTAAAAACCATTTCACCTTTGTGTTTTTGCTTTTCAGTTGATCAGAATCTTAGAAATTTATCAACATTAATAGTGTTACTTTGAAAAGTGTTTAAAATTCCATATTGGGATCTGCAGATTGATTTTGCACTTTTCAAGAAAGTGAACAAGTAACAAGTTCCAAGTGAAATAGTTAATATGAATAGTTAACCTTTTAAAAAAAATTCATGTATTTCTTATTTATGGTGTACACTCCATCAGTTTTGTAGCTTGTTAATACTTTTTAAGCCTCTGACCAGCCACTGGCCCTAGTGAATACATTTTGGCCTTGTAAAGATTTAAGTATTCTTTTTATTTAGAAAAAAAAAATTTTTTTCTAAATAAATGGACACAATACCTTTATTTTATTTATTTTTATGTGGTGCTGAGGATCAAACCCAGTGCCTCATACATGCTAGCTAGGCAAGTGCTCTACCACTGAGCTGTAATTCCAGCCCAAGATTAAGGAATTTTTTAGAAACTTCGTTTCTTGATATAAATTGGGTGGGCGGAGGATTTTGGAGATTGAACCTTAACCTTCCCCTTGCTGAGCATATCCTCTGCCAGTGAACCCTCATCTCTCTGTGGAAATTTTCTGATTCACAACTGGTAGCCCAAAATCCATTAGATTACTTTTACTCTGGTTCAGTTGACACCATGTGTGAGCATCTATCTCTTGAATTAATGCATATTCTTTTGGGGAGGGCAATACCAGGGGTGCTTTATCCTACTGAGCTAAATTCCCAGCCTTTTCTATTTTTTATTTTGAGACAGGGTCTTGCTAAGTTGCTGAGGCTCACTTTGGAACTTGTGATCCTCCTGCTTTAGCCTCTGAATGGTTGGGATTGAAGGTGTGCATCACCGAATCCAGCATATTTGTTTTATTTTTAATAATGATAGGTAACATTTATTGAACATTTATAATATTGTCTAGCACTTTATCAAACTGTTATGCATTATCTTATTTAATCTTTTTGTTTTTTAGAATATATATATATTTTTACTTGTTCTAATTAGTTATACATGATATCTTATTTAATCTTCACCGTAGTCTCTTATAGCTAACAAATATGAAGTTTCAAAGTTTGCCCAAAGTCACAAGAAAATAGTTTGGGAAAACATACTATGTAAAAACTATTTCCCCCAGCTTCCTAGCTACTTGGGAGGCTGAGGAAGGAACATTGCTTCAACCCAGTAGTTTTGGGCCAGCCTTGGCAACGTAGTGAAATGGGACTCTGGGTGGGGTGGGGGGGGATATATTTAAGGGTAGGTGTGTCTTTTTGGTACCAAGGATTGAATCCAGGGGCACTTAATCACTGAGCTACGTCCCCTGCCCTTTTTATTTTTTATTTAGAGATAGGGTCTCACTGAGTTTTGGGGGCTGGTTTAGAACTTGCAGTCCTCCTGCCTCAGCCTCCTGAGCATCTAGGATTATAGGCATGCATCATCACACTCAGCTGATGTATCTTTTTAAAAGGCATATGATCAATAATCTGAAATTACTTTGGCTTTAACAGAAGCCCTCAGGTAGATCATTTAGATTGCAGCATAGATGTAATGAGAGAGACATATAAGTGCTGAAACTTATGAACATTTCCACATAAAAGAAGGGAAAAGAAAGATGTATAATCTTAAAATGAACCTAAATGTATGATTCCTCTTGTTTTTTTCTTATGAGATGTCTAAAAAAAAAGAAGAAAATCCATGCTTTTCACTTGTTTTTTTCAACACATACTTGATAATAGATACCTGATAGTCTGATATCAAAAACTGTTGAGTATCCTTGGGAGCCTGAAGCAGGAGGATTGTGAGTTCAAAGCCAGGCTTAGCAGAAGTGAGGTGCTAATCAACTGTGTGAGACCCATACAAAATAGGGCTGGGGATATGGCTCAGTGGTCAAATGCCCCTGATTTCAATCCCCAGTACAATAACAAAAAACAAAACAAAACTGAGTATATAAGTTATGCTATTTTCTAATCCTCATACTAAATTTTCTGACTTTTCCTAATAGGCTGCCTTTTAGCATCTTTACATTAATTGGCCTGATTCTTAAACTCTACTGTTATAAATAAGAATTATTCAACTAGATGATTGCTTAGCATGTGTGAGGCCTGGGTTCAATCCCCAGCACTGCAGAAAAAGAAAAAAAATTTTCCAACTTCTACAAAAAGTCTATTATATGAAATGTAGCATGTCCCAAGTTCAAAATATTCTTCCAAAAGTTGTAAAAACTCTATAAGCTTACTTGTATTTTGTTAATCATTAGGTTGTTATATCTTTGTGGTCAGATGTAGCATGCATTCTTGTTCATGCTGAGTTGGTAGTGTACCTTGCCCCTTTGTGCCATAGATATATGTGGGTGCTTCTTAGATAAGGGAGTTGCATTTCTGTAATCTTTGTTTTCACTTTTGCCAACAAAAAGCATATCAGTCTTCTTGGGAGCTATAAGGTTTTTGAATAACAATGATTTTTCAATTTGGTCCTGGAGAATTTAACAGTGATGCTTTTTATTTTTTGGTACTGGGGATTGAATTTAAGGGGTACTCTACCACATCCCCAGCCCTTTTAATTTTGAGAAAGGGCCTTGCTAAGTTCCCCAGACCTACCTCAAAATTTTGATCCTCTTACCTCAACCTGATTTGCCGGGATTACTTACAGGTGTGCGCCACTGCACCTGTGCATTTGGGTGCATTTATTCCTTTAATTGTATAAAATATAGAGTTAACTGTATACTATAAGTAAAATTTATTGCCTATGTTACTTACAAACAAATTTTTTAAAAAGTTCTGGAATGAAAAATATACCAGTGGTGTTTCATCTACTTTGTAGACTTTTGCAATGAGAAGGGAGGTCGAAGTAATGTGGTTATCTTGAAAGAATAGATAGTTGTGGGTTTGAAACTTTGATATCACATAGAATATCCTTAAAAAGTAACTCATCTAGTTTTTATAGAGTCAGGATTTATGTCCCAAATAGAAAATGATAAAATTAGGGCAGTGATATCCTGGTTGATACAAGGATAAATATTGTGTCATTCTTGGTTTGAGGGGTACTTTTAAAACC
Source organism: Marmota marmota marmota (assembly GCF_001458135.2). NCBI lineage: Eukaryota > Metazoa > Chordata > Mammalia > Rodentia > Sciuridae > Marmota > Marmota marmota. The sequence goes on from NW_025999869.1 coordinate 25,501,972, forward strand.
TATTGGATATCAGTATTTCATAATGCTTGTGTATAAACTTAAATCATTGCCAAATTTTATTTACTTATTTAAGACAGGGTCTTGCTAATTTGCCCAGGCTCACCTGCAACTCCTGATCCTCCTGCCCTAGCCTCCTGAGTAACTGAGACTACAGGTGCGTATAGCACTGTAGCTGGCTAATTTACCAATTTTTAAGCCTAAGGAATGTTCCTAACAATATTTAAACCGTTACAGAAGGTAAACTAGCTTTAAAATATTTATTTAATTAAAAAAAAAAAAAGCCAGGTGCCATCGTGGTACATGCTTTCAGTCCTAGCTATTTGACAGGTAAAGGCAGGAGGATAACTTGAGTGAGTCTAGGAGTTCAAGGCTAGCATGGGTAACATGATGAAATCTAGCTCAAAAAAACCCTTAAGCATGCACATACATTTTGGTACAGGGCATTGAACCCGGGGACACTTAACCACTGAGCCACATCCCCAGCGCTTTTTTTGTTTTTTGAATTTTTTAATATTTATTTTTTGGTTTTCGGCAGACACAACATCTTTGTTTGTATGTGGTGCTGAGGATCGAACCCGAGGCTGCACGCATGCCAGGCAAGTGTGCTACCGCTTGAGCCACATCCCCAGCCCTCCCCAGTGCTTTTTTATATTTTATTTAGAGACAGGGTCTTGCTTAGGGTTTTGCTAAGTTGCTGAAGTTGGCTTTGAACTTGTTATCTTCCTGCCACAGCTTCCTGAGCTGTGCAGGATATTGTACCACTGTGCCCAGCTATCTTTCATTTTGAGATAGGGTCTCAGTTGCTGAGGGTCTTGTAAAGTTGTTGAGACTGATCTCAAACCTGTGATCCTGCCTCAGGCTCCTGAATTGCTGGGATTATAGGCGTGCACCACTGTATTAGGCAAAACATCATATATTGAACCTAGGGGTGCTAAGTTGCTGAGGTTGACTTTGAACTTGCAATCCTCCTGCCTCAGGCTCCTGAGTCACTTGATTACAGGCATCAGCCACTATGCCTGGTGAAATCTATATGTTTTTAACATATGATAAAATGCTTATGATCATATACATATATGCGCGGGCGCACGTGTGTTTGTAGTGCTATTGATCAAACTTAGGGCCTCATGCACATGCAAGTGCTATACCACACAACAACACTCCCAGCTGTGTCTATAAAGTATTTAAACCAATATAGAAAGTAAACTAACTTTATTATTTGGTAAACACTGAACAGTGCACAAATTTATAATCTCATCTTTAGTAGTTATATCCCAGCAAAACAAGGCAAAATTAGGCTGGATATAGTGTTACACCTGTAATCCCAGCAATTTGGAATGTTGAGGCAGGAGGATTGAAAATTTGAGGGAAGCCTTACAATTGAGAACCTGCCTTAAAATAAAAAATAAAGTCAGGTGCGGTGGCAAACGCCTCTAATTCCAGTGGCTCAGGAGGCTGAGGCAGGAAGATTGTGAGTTCAAAGCCAGCATCAGCAACTTGATGAGGCCCTGAGCAACTCAGTGAGACCCTGTCTCTAAACAAAATATTAAAAAAAGGACTGAGGATCTGGCTCAGTGGTTAAGTGCCCCTGAATTCAATCCCCCAGTACCAAAAATGAATTAATGAATGAATGAATGGATGGATAGATAGATAGATAGATAGATAGATAGAACTAGGGATGTAGCTCAGTAGTGGAGCACCCTGGGTTCGCATCCCTAATACCACAGAAATTTAAAACGAAGCAAAATTAAATAAAACTTGGGAAATTGTTACAACTTAGTTTACAAATTATTAATTTGTATTTTTAGAAAGCTGTCAACTTGTTGATGTTAGTTGAGCAGATTATATTTGCAAACAAAATTAGTAAAATATTTAGAAATTAGTAAGAAAATTAATAGAATTTTATTCATGTTAGTTTCTATTAGAATATTTCACAAGGCTGCTTAAACCTCTGTAATCAGTTAATGAAGAATTAATCAATTAGCATGGCATTGAATCTACTCTAGAAGTGATTTGATACTTCTTTTATTTATATATATATATATATATATATATATATATATATATATATATAAAATGTATTTTTTTTAAGTTGTAGTTGGAAACAGTACCCTTATTTTATTTACTTATTTTTATGTGATGCTGAGGATTGAACTAAGGGCCTCACAGGTGCGAGGTCAGTGCTCTACTACTGAGCCACAACCCCAACTCCATTTTTCTTTTTTTTTTTTTTAATGATTTTTTTTTTAAGTTGTTGATGGACCTTTATTTTATTTATTTGTATGTGGTGCTGAGATTCAAACCCAGGACCTCACACATGCCAGGAAAGTGCTCTACTGCTGAGCCAAAACCCCAGCCTCTTGATACTTATTTCTTTATATTGCTTAATAACTGATAGATAAGAAACATGGTAGGATAGAGATGGAAATATGTAAGGCATACATATGAGACCATGAAGTCATACAGTTAGGAAGTTTACTGTATTTCTAATAATTTGTTGGGGTTTATAATTAAAATGTAAATTTGGAAGTTGTTCAGCTTTGGTAAAGATTGTTTTTGGCCTTTGTCTTAAGTTCTTAAATGATGTGAAAAAAACCAATGTTTCCAAAGGTTCATCACTTCCCTTAAGGAATCCACCTCTGCCTACCACTTTTCAACCAGGAACTCCTCGTGGGCCCCCTCCACCTAGAGGTCCACCTCCAGTAAGGGACCCCATGCTCCAGAATTCACATAGACCTGCACCCCAGTGTTCGTTTAATTCAGCTGTCAACCAAGAAGGTGAGTAAATCAGAAAACAATTTTAATTCCAAATGTTTTGACTTAGAACAAAAAAAAATGAATATTATCTGAATCTTGAGCATTAGAGTCATATTTTTTAAGAAAATCCAGTTTGGGTTAGAATGGGCTTCAGGAATATATAGTTTTAAAAATTTCCTCAAGACTTCCATTACTGTGGATTAGCATTTGGGAACCAGAATCATTTCTCTTAGCTCTTAGTGTGTATGTGTGTGTGTGTGTGTGTGTGTGTTTTGGGGATTAAACCCAGGACCTTGGGTATGCTGAACTCATTCTTAACCTTTGGGATATATCCTCAGCCCTTCTACCTTTTTTTTTATTATTGTGTAGATTTAAAAAAAAAAAATTGGAGAAGTCCTGCTTTTCTGGGTATGATGTTAGCACTATCCTTTTAATGTGGTGGCGCATGCCTGTAATCCCAGTGGCTCAGGAGACAGAGGCAGTGGGATTATGAGTTCAAAGCCAGCCTTAGCAACTCAGTGAGACCCTGTCTGTAAATAAAATGTGTGTGGGTGGGAAAGACTGGGGATATGGCTCAGTAGTTAAGCACCCCTGAGTTAAACCCCCAGTAGCCCCCCCCAAAAAGAACTATCTTTTAAAAATAATTATATTTTTATCAACAATATTATTATAAATATTAATAAATATTTATTAGAATAAAAGTCAGGGCTTGGGCTATAGCTCAGTGGCAGAGTGCTTGTCTAGCATGTGAGAGGTGCTGGGTTTAATCCTTAGGAACGTATAAAAATAAAATAAAGGCATTCTGTTCATCTACAACTAAAAAAAAAAATTTAAAAATAAAAAGGCAGGCATGGGGATAGGAACTCAATGGGTTTCATTCCCCAGTACAGTAAATAAATAATAAAAATTAAAAAAAAAAGAATAAGTCAAATGTACAATCATTTTGAAGTTTTATTTAAGTAAAATGTTTTCAAACATTATCTTGTGAATTACATGTAACTTTGAAATTAAGCATTAATTTAAGTAGAATATTTTGTGAAGTAAGAATTTAATTTTAGGGCTGGGATTGTAGCTCAGTGGTAGAGTGCTTATCCAGCATGCATGAGGTACTGGGTTCGATTCTCAGCACCACATATAAATGAATAAATAAAAAATAAAGGTCCATCAGCAACTAAAAATATATTTGAAAAAAAAAAAAGAATTTAATTTTAGTAAAAATATAACCATTGCCCTAAGACATGGAAGTAGAAAAAAAAACCAAGAAGAGGGGTAAAAACATTTGCTCATATCCTTATATTGAATATGATCAATATTATTATTGTATTTTAAAGCATTATAAGTAGGGATAAGGTTGGTGTTAATCATGAGTAACAATATAGATTGCCGAAATCTAACTTTGAAAATCAAACTATAATAAGTATTTAAATATTTAACAAAGAAAAATTCACTTGCTTTATGTTTTTTATTTTGCTTTTTTTTTTTTTTAAGATTTTTTTTAGTTGTTGATAGACCTTTATTTATTTATATATTTATTTATTTATAAACACAGTGCCTCACACTTGCCAGGCTTTTACTAAAAGTTTTACTGCGGTTTCTTTCTTTCTTTCTTTTTAAATATTTTTTAGTTGTAGATGGACACAATGCCTTTATTTTATTTATTTATTTTTATGCGGTGCTAATTATTGAACCCAGTGCCTCACATGGGCCAGGCAAGTGCTCTACCACTGAGCTACAACCACAGCCCACTGCAGTTTTCTTTCTTTCTTTCTTTTTCTTTTTTTTTTTTTTTTGTGGTGCTGGGGATTGAACCCAGAGCCTTGTGTGTTCAAGGCAGGCACAGTTTAAGATGAAAGAAGAGTCCTTACAGGAATTGGGGATGCAGCTCAGTGGTAGAATATGCACTTACCATGTATGAAGCCCTTGGTTCAATCCCCAGAACAAAGAAGGAAAAAAAAAAAAGGAAAAAATACTACTTCCAAAGACTCAAATTTCCTTTCCCTGAAAGTCTATTTAAGAATCTTGAAATGTTTGTATATTTTAATACTTGCATTATTGAGATTTATTTCAACATTTGACCTTATCAAAAATCAATACATAGCCAGGTGCAATGGTGCATGCCTGTAATCCCAGTGATTTGGGAGGTTGAGGCAAAGTTGGGCTGAGGGGTGCTAGGGTTGTAACTCAGTGGTAGAATGCTTGCTTAGCACGTGTGAGGCACTGGATTCAATCCTCAGGACCACATAAATAAATATATAAATAAAGGCAAAAATGAAATGACACAATTTTTTTTAAAAAGGGACTGGGGGTGTGTCTCAGTGGTTATGTGCCCCTGGTTTCAATCCCTGGTTGAAAACAAAAAAACAAAATCAAAAACATAATAATGGTACGTATTTATCAGACACAGCATTATATTTCCATACATATATACAATCTGGATGATCAAATCAGGGTAATTAGTATACCTAATGCCTCAAACACTTATCATTTCTTTGTATTTAGAACATTTTAAATCATTGTGTGTGTGTGAGTGTGTGTGTGTGTGTGTGTATGTATCTGTCTGTCATTGATAACACACATACTTTGGGGCAGTACTGGGAATTGAACCCAGGGCTTCTCACATGCTAGGCAACCACTCTACTACTGGCTACATCCCTAGCCCAAGATATTTTGAAATAGTAAATTATTTTTAACTATAGTCACTCTACTATTCTATAGAACACTAGAAATTAATCCTTTCTTCCCCCTCTTTCCTGTCTTTCTCCCTCCCTCCCTTCCTTTCTTCCTTCCTTCCTTCCTTGGTCGTTGTACATGCTAGGCAAGCACCTACATCTCCAGCCCTTTTTTTCTTGCTTTGAGACAGGGTCTCTCTTAAGTTACCTAGAATAGCCTCCAACTTTAAATCCTCACTCTTCAGCCTCCCAAATAACTGGGATTACATGTATGTATCACTGCAACCTGCCTTAATTCTCCTATCTAACTGTTATTTTGTATTCTTTAACCAATCCTTCTCTTCCCACCATCCTACACTTCCTAATCTCTGGTAACTACAATTCCTTTATTTCCATGAGATCAACTTTTTCAATATATACATATACATACATACGTGTGTATGGGGTGTGTGTGTGTGTGTGTGTGTGTGTGTGTGTGTGAGAGAGAGAGAGAGAGAGAGAGAGAGAGAGAGAGAGAGAACATGTGTTATTTGTTTTTCCATACTGCCAGGCTGTTTTACTTAGCATAACATCCTCTAGGCTCATCCATGTTGCCGCAAATGACAGGTGTGTGTATGGCTGAGCAATATTTCATTGCATACACACACACACACATATATACTAACACATTTTCTTTATACATTCATCCATTGATGGACACTTAAATTGATTCTGTATCTTGGCTCTTGTGTTATAGTGCTGCAATAAATGGGGGAGTATAGGCATCTCTTTGTCATGCTGATTTTTTTTTTTTTTTTAAGAGAAAGTGAGAGAGAGGGAGAGAGAATTTTAATATTTATTTATTTTTTTAGTTTTCGGCGGACACAACATCTTTGTTTGTATGTGGTGCTGAGGATCGAACCCGGGCTGCACGCATGCCAGGCGAGCATGCTACCGCTTGAGCCACATCCCCAGCCCCATGCTGATTTTTTTAAAATATATTTTTTAGTTGTAGATGGGCACAATATCTTTATTTTATTTATTTATTTATTTTTATGTGGTGTCGAGGATCGAACCCAGTGCCTCACGTATGCAGGGCAAGCGCTCTACCACTGAGCTACAATCTCAGCCCAACTGAGCTACAACCCCAACCCTGTCAAAATCATTTAGTATTTCTGTTTTTAGTTTTTTGAGGAACTTCCATACTCTTTCTCATAATTTCTGTGCTGGTTAACATTTCCACTAGCTGTTACCCTTTTCCACATCCTTGCCAGGATTATTTATTTATTTTTTTAAAAATATTTATTTTTTAGTTATAGGTGGGCACAATATCTTTATTTTTATGTGGTGCTAAGAATAAAACCTAGTGCCTCACACATGCTAGGCAGCACTCTACCTGTGAACCACAACCCCAGGATTACTTTTGTCTTTGTTTTGTGTATGTGTAATACTGGGGATTGAACACAGGGGCCCTGAACCACTGAGATACATCCCCAGCCCTTTTTTATATATTTTGAGACAGGGTCTGCTGAATTGCCCAGTAGTCTGGTCTTGAACTTTATTCATCATAGTTTTGATTCACATTTCCTTGATGATTAGTGATGTTAACATTTTTTCAGGTATCTGTTGGTTGTCTGTAGGTTGTAGTCTGCTTCCTCTTCTTCCCTCTCCTTCCTCTTCTTCTTCCTCTTTACTCTTCTTTCCTCCTCCTCCTCCTCTTCTTTCTCTTTCTCCTTTTCCTTTTCCTCTTCCTCTTCTAACACCAGACTTTTTGAAATACATCTGTTTATGTCATTTTCTCATTTTTTCCTTTCTAGTACTAGGCATTAACACAGGGCAAGTACTCTACCTCTGAATACATCCCTATCTCTCTTCATTTTTTATTTTGAGACATGGTCTCACCAAGTTGACCCAGCTGGCTTTGAACTTGCAATATCCTTCTGCCTCAGCCTCCCAGTAGCTAGAATTATGGGTGTGTGCTACCAAGACAATATTTTTGGTAGGCAGTGATTTAAACTATTTTTTTGGAAGTTATCTAAGAGTTTAGATATTAGTTCATATCTTGCAGAAATTATAATACCCATTCTAACTTAAATCTTATTAATGAACTTGCTCCTTAGGTATTACATCAAATGCCAATAATGGATCTATGGTGGTCCATAGTAGTTATGATGAAATTGAAGGAGGTGGCTTCTTGGGTGAGATGCTATGAAAATTTCTTTTTTTAAAATCTTGTTTCTGATTATAGAAGTCATATTTGCTTATTATAGGAAATTAAGTTAAAAAAATTTATACTGTGTTATGTAGCCATATCTATTATTTTATTTTTATCAGTTAGATAAACTAAATTTGTTTAATCAGTCCCATAAATCGAGCATCTAAGATGTTTTCATTAAAGCTCTTTTAAATTAAAATGCAATATGAATACAAAATTTATTACATGACATGAAAGTGAATTAAATATATCAAACTTATTTGTGTGTGTTTATAGCTATAGTCTACATTAACTAGATTGTAATCATTGCTATTACTTCGTTACTAGTGTTTGTCTTCAATTGATAAATGAGGTTATTAAATTAATCCAAAGGAGTTTAGAGTTATAATTCCCATAATTTAATGGATCCATGTGTTGAGTTAAAGTATTCTGGAATATAAAATAGAACTTAAAAGTTACCTTGTTTCTAGCAACACCACAGCTTATTAATAAGAATCCCAAAATGAGCCGAAGTGTTGGATATGCATATCCCTCTTTACCACCTGGTTATCAGAACACAACACCACCTAGTGCAACTGGAATCCCACCTTCTTCATTGAATTATCCAAGTGGCCCCCAGGCCTTTACTCAGGTAAAGTTTTGCCTTTTTCCCCCAATCTATTTTCTACCTTTTGGTTTAAACTGTATATACATGAAGAAAGTTTTAGGAAGTTGTATTAACATTTTTTATAACCAGTTAGAATAATAATGGATACTTTATGAAACCTTTATACTTACACATTTCTCCAGAACCAAAAAATCGACCAAGAAATGTAGATTGTACTTTCATTATGTAGTGAAATGAACCAAGTTTACTACTTTTAGAAAGAGAAAAACAAAAGTTGCTTACTTTTAAATTATATATCTGTAGACTCCCTTAGGTGCTAATCATTTAACTACAAGCATGAGTGGATTAAGTCTACATCCAGAGGGACTAAGAGTTATCAATCTTCTTCAAGAAAGAAATATGCTTCCCTCAACACCTTTGCAGCCTCCAGTTCCAAATTTGCATGAAGACATCCAGAAACTCAACTGTAACCCAGAGTAAGGGGTTTCAAATTGTGTTGTTTCATATTATATGTGACATCATGAATGTCCTACATTTTCTAGAATTTTTAAAATACATTTTTTAGTTTCATGTTTTATGAATAAGCTGTATAAGTAGACTAGTTTATGAAAGAGGTCTAATATAGAAGATAAAACTTTTTCACTTAAACTTGAGATTGAAATGTTTTAAGTTAAGAATTAGGGTTGTAACTCTTGAAGTGATTGCTGCTCCTATTAGCTCTGATAAGATTATGCTTTTCATTATCATTCTGGTAATGCATCCCAAATACAATTATTTGAGTCTATATAGTTCTTTTTTTGCTGTCATTTTAAATTTATTTCACTATAAACCTAATTATAATTTTTCCCTAAATATTTGTCATAAGTTTAAATGTGTGTAGTGAAGACTCTGAAATTGAATTTTGTTACAAAATTTGTTATTTCTATTTTGAAGTAGTTTTTTACAACCTTCAGCAAAATTGAATGAATTGTTCAGGCATGGCAGCATGCACTTATAGTCCTAGCTGAGGCAGGAAGATTGCTTGAGCCCAGAAGTTCCAAACCAGCCTGGACAACTGGGCAACAGAGCAAGACCCTGTCTCAAAAAAAAAAAAAAGGTCAGTCAAGCATCTGTAATCCCAGTGATTTGGGAGGCTGAGGCACTGAGTCATGAGTATCACTGGAGGTGCATGCCTATGATCCCAGTCTTATAGACATCAGGAAATTCTGAGAAGCTCAGTGAGACCCTGTCTCAAAATAAAATATACAAAGGACTGAAGATGTAGCTCAGTAGTAAAGTGCCCTGGGTTTCAATACCCAGTATCAAAAATAAATAAATAAAATATAAAGTGCATTTATAAGTGTGTGTAATCACCTTTTAATTCTAGTGTGATCTAGATTTACATAAAAATAAGTCATTTGATAGTCGAGGCTATATTATACCTAAAACAAGAAAAGAGACAATATTTTAGCTATATAATACAGGGTAACCATCTACTCTATTTCTGAACAGAACTTAAGACTTAAATATTTTAATGGGATAAAAGTAGAGAGGGTCGCCAGGCACGGTGCCTCACACCTTTAATCCCAGTGCCTTGGGGGACTGAGGCAGGAGAATCACAAGTTCAAAAGCCAGTCAGCAATTTAGTGAGGGCCTAAGCAATTCATCGAGACCCTGTCTCTAAATAAAATGTTAAAAAGGACTGGAGATGTGGCTTAGGGGTTAAGTGCCTCTGGGTTCAATCCCCGGTACAAAAAAAAAAAAAATATATTGAGAGGGGCTACTGAGATATTTTATTTGTAATCTGATCTAATATTAAGATATGTACCTGTTAAATACTTTTCTTTTTTCCTTTCAGGATAATCATAGCAGCAACTGACATATGCTTTTTACCTTGATGCAGGTTATTTCGATGCACACTGACCAGCATTCCTCAGACTCAGGCCTTACTGAATAAAGCCAAACTTCCTTTGGGTCTGCTGCTTCATCCTTTCAAAGATCTAGTGGTATGTTTCTCTGGTGAAAGTAAAAGTCTTATAGAAAATTATCTTAGTGGTAGAAAATTTCTACAGTAATTCGGGAATGATATATAGAATTTGAGCTATCTTTAGGAACTTGATCACTGATGGATTTCTTTCTTTTTTAATTTTTAAAAAATTTTTTAGTTATAGGTGGACACAGTATCTTTATTATATTTTTATGTGGTGCTGAGGATTGAACCCAGTGCCATGAGAGGCAAGCATTCTCCCTCTGAGAAATGTTAGAGTCTGTAAACAAGTCAAGATGGCGCCTGGCATTTTGCCAGAGGGAGTGGTTTGTGAAGTAACGCCAGCGAGCCATTAAGTGTGGAGATTCCTTATTGGTTGACTGCTGTATCTAGTTTATGTTAATTAAGATAAGCTGTGTGTAATGTATATATACCCCTCCGGTCCTACAATAAACGGCTCCCACTCCTGCTGTATCAATCTACACAAGTTGCTCGTCACCCCCTGGCTATCTTGCTGCAGTTGGACTGCGGCAGAGAAATCCAATCTTTATTTGTAATCCAACCAATAATTTTATTATCAAAACACTTTCAAAACAAGGTCAAAGAAGTATATTTTTGAAAAATCCAAGAGGCCAGGAGTGGAGGTGCATGCCTATAATTCCAGTGAGGCAGGAGGATCACAAGTTCAAAGCCAGCCTCAGGAACTTAATGAGGTCCTAAGCAGCTTAGTGAGACCCTATCTCAAAATAAAAAGAGCTGTTGTAGCTCAGAAGCAAAGTGCCTTTGGGTTCAGGCTTCAGTACCAGAAAAAAAATTTCAGCAGATGCTGAATAGAAGTACTAACATAAATAAGCTTATTTACCAATTAAAGTACTTTACCTTCATTTCCTCATTCTGCCATTCTTAGAGCAAAACTAGTTGTTTTAAGAAGTTGCTCCTTTCTCAAATAAAATAAAAAAATTTTAGAAAGGGCAGGAGTTGATCCACTGATGTCTTGAGACTCTTGAGACCTTAACATATGGCCATACTTGAAGATCGGTGTGAGTGAGGTGACTTTCCTTTTGGTAATAGGATTTTATTGCCTTTATTGATCCCCCCCACCAGTGCTAGCCAGGCAGGCACCCTACCACTGAGCCCCCTTTGTTGATTTTTGGTATAAAGATTTTAGAACTTTTTTTTTTTTAATTGTAGTTGTAGATGGACAGCATGCCTTTATTTTATTTGTTTGCTTTTATATTGTGCTGAGGATTGAACCCAGTGCCTCACATGTGCAAGGCAAGCACTCTGCCACTGAGCTACAGCAACAGCCCCTAGAGCTTTTTTTTTTTTAAGTTATAGGTGGACACAATACCTTTATTTTATTTAGTTATTTTTATGTGTTGCTGAGGAGCGAACCTAGTGACTAATATGCACTAGGTGGGCGCTGTACTGCTGAGCCACAACCCCAGTCCCTAGAACTTTTAATATGTAGGATAAACTTTAAATACAAATTAACTTTATGACAGTTCTTGTGTGAGAATTAAGACTTAACCCTCTTCATGTAACATCAAAAACTGGGAATAATTTCATTTATCATTATTTCAGAATGTTGTTCCTATTTTTCCTATTTTCTTTGCCATCTATGCCAAAAATATATTGTAAATGTATTTTCGTTTTGCAATGTGAATGTTTTTGAGAAAATATTTTTTTAAAAAATACTTATTTTTTAAGTGTAGTTGGACACAATACCTTTATTTAATTTTATGTGGTACTTAGGATCGAACCCGAGGCCTTGCACGTGCTAGGCAAGCACTCTACTACTGAGCTACAACCCCAACCCTGAGAAAATAATTTTTTTAAAAGGCAAATTTTAATGAGAATGATCTTGGAGAAAAATAATAGGATTTAAAATCAGAACATTTAGCTACATAAATTTTTTTTGAATGGCATTTTTTTCTTTTTCTTTTTTATTAGTTCTAATTAGTTATATATGACAGTTATATATGTACAATTTCGATATATTGTACACAAATGGAGCATAACTTCCCATTCCTCTGGCTGTAAATGTGTGGCATTTTGAACACATATTCTCCTTGTCCCCCCCCCAATTAAAATGTCCTAATAATTTTTTGGAAGAGATGGGTTTATGCTTGCCCTTTTAACACAACGGATCTTTCCCTTTACAAACTTAGTTTTGTCTTTTCAGCAATTGCCTGTGGTTACCTCCAGTACAATTGTGAGATGTCGTTCATGCAGGACATACATTAACCCTTTTGTCAGCTTTCTTGATCAAAGAAGATGGAAGTGTAACTTATGTTACCGAGTCAATGATGGTATGATTTTTGAAACATTTTATAATTTCTACTTGCATTGAAGGGAAATCAGATAATAAATAAAAATGTGAAATGGAAAAAAAAAAAAAAAGAATCTGTAATCCCAGCTACTAGGGAAGCTGAGGCAGCAGGAAATGACACCATAGTGAGATCCTATTTCAAAAAAATAAAAGCAATTCTTTGAATTTACCTTTATATACCTATAATCAGTCCTTCCACTCAGAGAAAGCCACTGTTAATTTTTTTTCTATGCAAATTTACTTACAAATAAATAATTATATACTTTTTAGCAAAAAATGTAATAATATTATTTTGTGATCACTTTTTTACATTTATTATATTGGGCATATAATAAATGGTATATCATGGTATTAAGACAGTGACTTAAGAAATATTTTTATTTAGAAATTGTCCCATGCCTTTTCTCTAGAAACTAAGTCCACAGACTAGCAGCCTAATTCATTCACTGCTGTGTGAAGGGAGGTGGGCAGTGCTAGAAGGTCAGTTGAATGTAGTTTTCTCAATAATTGAGGAGGAAGAGATTTCTCTCAGTAACTTCTTTATAATTTATGTTTGAAGAATATCATCTAACCAGTGACATTCAATTAGGATTAGGGAACAAAATCAATATGCCAGTATTCACATTGAAAATTTCTATAATTTCAGTTACTGAGGAGGCTGAGGCAGCTGGACTGCAAGTTTGAGGCCAGCCTCGGTAACTTAGTGGAAGGAAATTTCACTAAAAATTGAGAAATAGAGGAATATAAGAGATTTTGTAAAACCAGTTTTATTGTTTGTGTATTTTTTAAAAGTAGAGGAAAATAAAGATAGCTTAAGAAAACTTTTACTATATAGTAATTCAGAAAATGTATGTATAGTGTGTAGTGCACCTTTATAATCTTATTGGTATGTGCTTTAATATACAAAATGAAATTGTGATAAAGGTGGAAGCCTCTTTTATATGTATGCAAGCCAATTTCACAAATTATAGCTTACCTTTTAGAGTACATAGGGATTTTAATTACTAAACAATTACTGGGAAGACAGGTGCAGTGATAATTAATTTTAAAAATATTCTGAGCACTAATATAAGTAATAGGTAATTGATATTCTATATGTCTTAATAATAAATAAAATGTACACTCTCTTATGGTTTTAACCTCTGAAGTGGTTTTACCATGGCTTTTCAGGTCCAGCCATTCTATACTTTTCATATGTCAAATGTTAATCCTTGTATAACTGAAATTTAGGAAAATAATTGACGTTTAATGAGAGTTTTTCTTATGTTTTCAACTGATTTTCAGAAAGCAGTTTTAGTAAAAAATCAAGACAGAGAGGATATCAAGAGATGGGAAAAGAAAAATCATAATGACTATAGTTGTAAAAATAAGAGATATTTAGTGCCACTTGGTATGTGAGGAATTTGAATGGAACTTTTTTTAAAAAGTGAATTTATTAACAAACAAGTGAGTTTAATTCTTAATATTTAGACTATATTGAATTAATTCTAAACCCCTAAGTTAAGAAAATGGCCAAATGCAAGGTATATTAAATTAATCCTTTCAGTAACATTGTTAACTTTATACAGTACCTGAAGAATTCATGTACAATCCTTTGACAAGAGTTTATGGAGAACCTCACAGGAGACCTGAAGTTCAAAACGCTACTATTGAGTTTATGGCTCCTTCAGAATACATGGTAAGCTTTCGTTTTTTTTAAACAGTGTATACATTTCATAATATTGGATTTTAAGTTAAAATATGTAGTATTCTTTAATAAAATTTTATGTTTTTAAATTCAGAAAGTATACTATTCATTACAAAAGCAATTGGTAGATAAGAATAAGTTTGAAAAGTAAAAGTGTATATAAAGTTCCACTGAAGTTTTTTGTATGTTCATCAAGAAATTTGCGGTATAATATAGGAACCCTATTTATATTTGATCACACCCAAGTTTTTTCTCTTACAAACAATGCTGTGATGAACATTCTCTTGTAAGTACTTTTATACTCTTCAGAAAGTATCTGAGACCTTGTATTTTAAAGATAATTATGCCAAATGCTTAGCACTTTACATTTTATAGAGCACTTACATTTTTATCATCACAAGTAATACTCTAAGGTAGGGAAATGGTGTTAATCCTATTATACAGATGTGAAAATAAATTTAGATTAAGTGACTGGGCAGTAGTTGGAAAAAATTCAGGTCTTTTGATTTCTTTTTTCTTTTGCTATGCTATAATTACCCTTAGGGAAAGGGGAATATGAAGATAAAACTTATCACCAACCTTTAATAATCTAGTATTTTAATATATTTTTGTGGCATAGTCTTTATCTTGGCAGTTGGGTTGATTATACTGAGGAATTTATGAGAGGTCAGTTTCTTGCTATGGATAAAAGATTTGGTGGTGGTTGGTAATGCTTTCTGCAGAATGACTGTCTCTTTGGTGAATTAAAGTCAGAAGAGCAGAAGCATTTGTTCTTTTGAATTGAGCTTTATAAGTGCCTTTTATCGCCCAGGTTTTGCCGAAATGGCTTCCTTTAAATTTGGAAACTGGCCTATTGCAAAAGATTTTTACTCTTTCCTGGCTTACCTCTTACCTCTTTTTTTTTTTTTGGTCTGGCTTACCTCTTGAATGACAGGTTTTATGAATTTGGCAAGTGATATATGCAAAAATATATAAAAAGTAGTGTACTGTATGCCCAGTTGTGATTGTGGCTATTTGATGCTTTTTTTTTGTTTGTTTGTTTTAATTGAAAACAAATCTTTGGCCAGGTGTAGTGGCAAATTTCTATAATTCCAGCTACTGAGGAGGCTGAGGCAGCTGGACTGCAAGTTTGAGGCCAGCCTCGGTAACTTAGTAAGACCCTATCTCAAAATAAAAAAATAAAAAGGGGCTAGGGATATAGCTCAGTGGTAGAGTGCCCCTGGCTTCAATCCCCAGTCCTCCCCACCTAAAATAAAAGAGGAAATGAAAACAAGTCTTTGGATTTGTGAGTTTATGAAATACAGAGTCTTAAATTTTTGTGGGATTTAACCTAAAAATGTTGGTTAAATAATCAGCCAAGGCTAACTTGATTTTTCACTTTCGTAACGATCATTTCCCTAAATTGCAAAATATGCTCACATAGAAATGTCAATAAAATGTAAATATACAGGTTAATAAGTAAATACCTTTGTTAGTACTGCATAACACTGTAAAGGTCAAGCAATTGAATATGACTGATATTGCCATGAGCCCTTCTGATCACATTTCTTCCCCTTTCTGTCCTAGAGAAAATACTCTTGAAATATGGCAATCACAGGCTCATTTTTCCTTTAAGTATGCATTTATAAACACTATGATGTAACTTTACTGTTATCTTCACTTAGTATGTAAATAATGCATATTTTATGGTTTTGCTGTATGTGAACCCAACAAATAAGTTGAAATTTAATCCTATTAAATGTATTTAATGAGATTCTTCTTTTCTTTAGTTACGACCACCACAACCTCCAGTGTACCTCTTTGTTTTTGATGTGTCTCACAATGCAGTTGAAACTGGATACTTGAATTCAGTTTGCCAGAGTTTGTTAGACAATCTGGACTTGTAAGTGTCTCATTTCAGCTTAAATCTGAAACTAATGGTGTTTGCAAAATGAATGACTAGTTTTCAAAATACAAAAATAAGTCATGTAATTTATGTTCTAAAAATTCATTTAAATCACTTAGGTATTACTAGTTTTTTTTTTTTGGGGGGGGTGTAATACCTGGGATTAAACCCAGGGATTCTTCTATCACTGCTATGGTCTTTGTCCTTTGCATTTTTTATTTTGAGACAGGGTCTTTCCAAGTTTCCGGACTGGCCTCAAACTTGTGATCCTCCTGCCTCAGCCTCCCAAGACACTGGGATTACTGTACCCGGCAGTACTCACTTTTTCTTAAGAACATTATTTTCAAATCTGTAGTAAGAATGAATAATAATTGAATGAACTGCCCATCTCTCAACTTTCTCATCTTTAGCATTCTGTTGTTCTTGTATCATCTAATCCTCCTCCTTTACCCACACACTTTTTTCTCCCTTGGCAAACCTCAGTCAGCATATAATTTTTACCTGTAAGTAGTTCAGGACTTTTAACCCTAGCTCTTGTATCATACCAAGCGAAATTAGCAGTAATTCCATAAGATGATTTAATACCCAATTCATTTTTTTTGTTCCTCATTTTCTCAAAAAACTCATTTAACTGAGGGTTTGTTGGTATAATAATCTAAATAGTAGCTGGGCATNAAAAAAAAAAAAAAAAATGCAGTTTCATATAGCTGAGTTCTTTAAAAGAGTACACACTTTAAAAGTGCACACCTGTGATCCCAGCAGCAACTGGGGAGGCTAATACAGAAGAATTGCAAGTTTGAGGCCAGCCTCAGCAAATTAGTGAGACCCTGTCTCAAAATTTTAAAAAGGCCTAAGGATATACTCGGTGGTAAAATGCCTCTGGGTTCAATCACCAGTACCAGATAAAAAAATAAAAAGCAGTTCCAGCCCAGCACGGTTGTACATGCCTATAATCCCAGCTGCTGGGAGGCTGAGGCAGGAGGATCATGAGTTCAAAGCCAATTTCAGCAAAAGCAAGGTGCTGAGCAACTTAGTGAGACCCTGTCTCTAAATAAAATGCAAAATAGGGCTGGTGATGTGGCTCAGTGGTTCAATCCCCGGTACAAAAAAACAAAACAAAACAAAACAAAAAACCAGTTCCTTTAAAACAGATGCTTTTGCTCCTCTTTGTTTTAAATAAATGCATTTAATAATATAAAATTCATGGGGCAGGGGTTGTAGCTCAGTGGTAGAGTGTTCACCTAGCATGTCTGAGGCACTGGGTTCAATTCTCAGCACCACATAAATAGAATAAAGATATTATGTAAAGATATTATATCCACTTAAAACTAAAAAATAAATATTTTTTAAAAATATATAAAATTCATGCAGAGTTTTTTAAGGATGCACTGCCTACATTCACATTACATTTTAGAGTTGTTATATGATTTTATTTATTTATATACTTTTTTGTTGTGCTAAGAATTGAACCCAGGGCCTTGTTCATATGAGACAAGCATTCTACCAACTGAGTTATATCCCCAGTCCAATATGATTATTTTTTTGGAGCATTCTTACCCCCCGTCCCCACCCCCAGTGCTGGATTTAACTCAGGGCTTGTACAAGCCAGGCAAGTAAATGCTCTATAACTTCATATTAGAAGTTGGATTGCTGTTATTCCTGTTTTTCACTGATTATTTGGCTTATGTGTGTCATGTTTTCCATTGAGGAGGATGTTTTCATGGTTGTAAACATTGGATGGTTTAAAAATTTGTTTATGTTGGATCAGTTTCCGTAAATTAGATATTTGCATGTAATATTTAGCAGATATTTTATGTATTTTATAAAACACTCTTCTGAATTTGTTTTTAGGCTTCCTGGCAACACTAGAACAAAAATTGGCTTCATAACATTTGACAGTACAATTCATTTCTACAGTCTTCAAGAAGGTCTCTCTCAACCTCAGATGCTAATAGTTTCAGATATTGAAGGTATATGTTATACACAAATTTAATGAACTGTCTAAGGAATTTTCTATTTTGGGAATATTCATGACCTGGCAAATTAGTAGTGTATGGTATGAGTCCACTATGTGGAGAAAATATTTAAAAATCCTATCTGAAAAAGAATTTAAATCTAGATTACCTAAAGAACTCCTATAAGTTAACAATAAAAAGACAAATAGCCCAGTGAATGAGTGGGTAAAGGATTTTAATAGACATTTCTCATTATACAGTATTCAATATTTTAGGGATAGAGGTATAGCTCTGGTAGTGTGCATGCTTAGCTTGCCCAGAGCCCTGGGTTCAATCCCCAGCACTTCCCACCAAAATTTCTATAGACAGATTTGATACATACTCTACAGCATTAGTTATCAGGCAAATACAAATTAAAAGTGCAATGAGATGTCACTCACACTAAGTTGGTGGCCAAAATGAAATGTTTGGACAATAACAAAAATTGGAAAAATCATATACTGTTAGGGGAATGTGAAACGGTGTAGCCACTATGGAAAACAGTCCGGCAGTTCCTCAAAAAGTTAAACAGAAGCCAAACATAGTGGCACACACCTGTATTCCCAGTTACTTGGGACACTGAGGCAAGAAGAATAAAAAATTCAAGGCCAGCCTGGGAAACTTGGCAAGATCCTGTTTCAAATATAAGTAAGGTCTGGGGGCATGCTTGAGACTCCAAGTTCAATCCCCAGCATCACAAAAACAACAAAAAAAGAAGGTCCAAGGGGATATGACTCAGTGGTGGGGTGCCGCTGGGTTCAATCTCTAGTGACACAGAATCATACACAAGTTAAAGTTACCATATGACTTAGCAGTTCTACTCAATGGGTGTATACTCAAAAAAACAGAAGGCATATCCATAGAAATTCATATATAAATGTTCAGGGCAATATGACCAAAAGTGGAAACAACTATATGCCCATCATCTGATGAATAGATAAACAGATATAGTCTTTTCTTATGATGAAATATTATTCAGCAATAAAAAAGAATGAAGTACTGATGCGCACTAATATGGATGAATTTTGAAAAAATTCTTAGTGAATGAAGCCAGTCACAAAAGAGTACCTATAGTATGGCGCTCTCTCTCTCTCTCTCTCTCTCTCTCTCTTCCTTCTTTTTTTAAGGTTGTAGATGAACACTATACATTTTATTTATTTATTTATTTATTTTTCATGTGGTGCTGACGATTGAATTCAGGGCCTCCACGTGCTAGGCAAGCACTTACCACTGAGCTATAATCCCAGTCCAGTATGGCTCTCTTTATGTAAAATGTCCAGGATATGCAACTCTATATGAAAAGAAAGTACATTAGTTGCCAGGAACCTGGGGAAAGTAGTAATGGGAAGTAACCATGATTTCAGGGTTTCTTTTTGAGATGATGAGAAAGATCTGGAATTAGATGATGATGGTAGTGGAAAAGTCTGTGAATATATGTATATTAAAAAATCACTGAATACTCTTTTTTTAGTTTTTATTTTTTTTTTAATGTGGTGCTGAGGATTGAGCCTAGAGCCTTAGCACATGTTAGGCAAGTGCTCTACCACTGAGCTACATTCCAGTCCCTTTTTACTTTTGATTTGGAGACACCAAGTTGCCCAAACTGGCCTCAAACTTGTGATCCTCTTGCCTCAGCTTCCTGAGTAGTTAGGATTATAGGTATGAGCCACCATACCCAGTTCAGACCTCTTCTTTTCATGAGGGTGAATTTTTTAAAGAATAAAAGGAAGAAAACTGAACAGTTGGCAGTAGAATTTTCATATGACAGCTAAAGAAAACAGTTAATATTTTAAGTTACTTATTGTATTTTTTTCACAAACTTCATAATTAGCTTTATTTTTTTGTTAGCAAAAGCAGTATAGAAACATAGGAAGTGATTTTCCTCATAATTCACCAACACCTATCTTCTTTTCCTAGTTTGCTTTCCTTCATCTAAGGAAGGGAATTCAATTCCTAAGCAGGAATAAATGTAAATGTTGAGAGGCTCACCTAAAGTGGTCACATTAGCACTTTTTTTAAAAAAAATATTTTTTTTAGTTATACATGGGCACAATATCTTTATTTTGTTTATTTATTTTTATGTGGTGCTGAGGATCTAACCCAGGGTCTCACACGTGCTCTACAGCTGAGCCACAACCCCAGCCCCCACATTAGTACTCTTTCTAATTTTTTTTTTTTAGTTCAAAACATTACAAAGCTCTTGACATATCATATTTCATACATTTGATTCAAGTGGATTATGAACTCCCATTTCTAATTGGTTTTGTAGTCTCATTAGTTGAGGCATTGATGTGGGTCTTCTTTATGAAAAAGTATCAGTGTTTGGAATGACGGTTATTCTGTATAAAGGTTAAATTTTTGTGTGTTGCCTCTTTGTTTTTTTTTTTCCAAATGCAAAGAGTATCTTTGGCTGGTTTGCAGGGTCAGCCATAAAAAAAAGTAAAGCAAGATTCTTTAAAAGAGTTGCTGTCTTGAACCTAGGAAACAAAACACTTGCACAAACCCTTACTGAGTGCTTACAGATCACTGTTTACTAATTGGGAAGCCATTTACCTTCACTAGTCATCAAATAACAAGAAAAGTTGCTGTAAATACCCAAGTCAGTGCTGTTTTGGTAGCTCTTTGGACATGTGTAGTCTATAAAGTCAAGGAGCAGGCTTTTCTTTAAGTATAAAGTAGTGAATTGCATCAGTGTTGTGTATTTGGAACATTCTTAACAGTTTAATTTTGTTTAAAATAAATATTTACTTATTCTTTCAGATGTTTTTATACCTATGCCAGAGAACTTATTAGTAAACTTAAATGAAAGTAAAGAGGTAAGATACATTTTCCTACACAACATGTTTGATTGAAATATTGAAGGCATATTTAAAAAATTTTTTTCTTAGTTGTGCATGGACACAATACCTTTATTTTATTTATTTAATTTTAAGATCAAACATAGTGCCTCACACTTGAGGCAAGTGCTTCACCACTGAGCTACAACCCCAGTCCTGAAGGCATATTTTTTAAATGAACTTTAAGTAAAATTTTACTGATTGCTTTGACATTTCTAAGCTATGTATCATCTTAGCTTGCTCTTAGTTTAAGTTCGTTAAATGAACAGTTCTCAAGTTCAATCTCATGCCAATCATTTTTAAGTCTAATGCAACAAGGTATTTTAGTAGGATAGATGAGAAGCCTGTTCCAGAAAGGAGGAACATCTGAAGGAAATATGTCTTGCCAGCCCTTTGGGAAGTTGGGAGGGTTGCTGAGATAAAGCTTCTCGTCACTACACAGAAGCACACGAGCCAGGCTGCTCTCAGTGCCCTTTGCTTTTCTGATTCACAGAGTGTCATTGGGGTCAGTTCAGAAGAAACTCTTATTACCTGCCTGGAAATTGCCATGACATAATACACTGAGAGGTGAACAGAATGTGTCTGAATGGGGATGTTGTCTACCCTGTACGTGCATATATGCCATAGGGGTAACATTTTAACTAGCAAGTCTATGGTCTCTGCTGTTGGCAGTGGTCACTGTGCCATGGTGCAAAGTATTTTTCCCCCATTTATTCTCTTTATTTGTACAACCTAACCTGAATAGGTAGTTGGTTTTGATTTTTGTTTTTCTTTTGTAGTGATATTACAAGGTTGGCAAAGTTACTGGATATCTTAGATTTTGCAACAGGGAAGAATTAACTCATGTTGGAACTTCAAAGAATAAAGTGTAGAGGCGACAGAGAAAGCCATATTTCATGGCATGAAAATAAATCAAATTTCTAAACTTATGGTTCTTTTGGATACATTTTGGACTTATAGTCTTGCTGGGCTATTGCATGTGCAAGAACTGTAAGGCCCCAATTTTGATGTCTTGCTTGCCAATTTATAATGTTGACTTAAAATGGCTTTCTTGTCATTTGACCAACTTCATTGTTTACTGTAGTGTCTGTAGATTCTCTGATCATCATCATGACTCAATGTCTTTGTCTTTTGTATTAGATACTGACTTATTATGAAAATAATTAATTGTAACACTCTTGAGTTTTCTTTATTTACTTCACAAGCTTGTTCAAGAATTACTGAAAACTTTGCCACAGATGTTTACCAAGACTCTGGAGACCCAGAGTGCCTTGGGTCCTGCACTTCAGGCTGCCTTTAAGCTGATGTCCCCAACTGGTGGTCGAATGTCCGTCTTTCAAACACAGCTCCCAACTCTTGGAGTGGGAGCCCTGAAGCCACGAGAGGAACCCAACCAAAAATCATCTGCTAAGGTTAGAAAGTTATCAAGTGTATGATAAGATTAATGCTGGTGCTTTGTCCCTTTGACCATAGGGGTTTTTTTAGCGGGAGGAGGCAGGGAAGATTTCCAGTTGTGAGGAGGAGGAATTATAAGGAAATAGGTAAATGGTTTCACTTTTATATGAAACCCTTACTATATTTTTCTCTACCTGATTCACCCCATGCCTTATTTTTAATATCTTTAGTACCACTAGTCATCCAGCCTGGCTTTGAAGAGAAAGTCTGGGAGACTAAAAGAAAGTACTTGCTAAGCTGGGCATGGTGGTGCATGCCTATAGTCTCAGTGAGTTGGGAGGCTGAGGAAGGAGAATTGCAAGTTTGAGGCTAGCCTGGCAATTTAGCTTGACCCTATCTCAAATGTAAAATAAAAAGAATTGGGAATGTAGATGAATGGTAAAACACCTTTGGATTCAGTCTCCAGTACCACAGCAACTGGGAGGCTGCGGTAAGAGAATCTCTAAGTTCAGAGCCAGCCCCAGCAATTTAGCAAGCCCCTAAACAAATTAGTGAGACCCTGTCTCAAAATAAAACATAAAAAATGGCCAGGAATGAGGCTCAGTGGTTAAGCACCCCTGGGTTCAATACCTGGTACCTGCCCCCAACCCTCAACCCCCAACCCCCCAAAAAAGTGGAGTGAATGTACTTGCTAGGGACAAAGGGAAACCCGGATGACCAGCTAGGAGTGGTTGTAACTTGGTATATTGACAGCCTCAGATTGCATTTGAGTACCTCATATGTACAAACTTACAGTTTGAGGGGTTTTTGTGTTTTTTGGCACCCAGGGATTGAACCCAGTGTCACTTAACCACTGAGCTACATTCCCAGCCCATTTTTATTTTTATTTAGAGACAGGGTCTCATTAAGTTTCTGAGGCTGGCTTTGAACTCTTGATCTTCCTGTCTCAGCCTCCTGAGTTGCTGAGATTACAGGTGTGTGCCACTGTTCCCAGCTAAACTTAATGGCTTGAGACCTGTGTTTCCCAAAAGATTATGAGAAGTCAGTATAATATATTGATTATGAAGTTACTCCTGGAGTCAGACTGCCTATACATTCCACTGCTCTTTAGATGTGTGAACTTAAATAGTTACTTCATTTCTTTGTTGCTTTGTTTCTGTAAATATAAAGTGAAAATATTGATAGTATCTACTTCTTGGGGTAGTTATAAGGACTAAGTAGATATTGCATATGAATTATTTAGAATGATTCCCAACATACTGAGCATTTGCTAGATTTTGGTAATAATGACTATCTTTGCCTATTACAAAATTAATATGATAGAGGTATTTTGTAATATATTTTTTTTTAGTTGTAGGTGGACACAATACCTTTATTTTATTTACTTATATGTGGTGCTGAGGATCGAACCCAGGGCCTCACACATCCTAGTCAAGTTCTATATCACTGAGCTACATTTCTAGCCCATAGAAAGTTCTTAATCAGTACCTGATTCTTAATGAAAAAATCAAATAGTAAAAGCACTGTAGATTATGTAAAATCCCTAGAGACAATTGTTATTGACACCTTGCTATATGTAGGTGTGTATTTACATTTTTGATAATTTAATGATTTTTTTTTAAAAAAAAAAAAAACCTCTTTGTAATTTATTCATAGGAAATACACCTGACACCTTCTACTGACTTCTATAAGAAATTAGCATTGGACTGTTCTGGTCAGCAGATAGCTGTTGACTTGTTCCTTCTCAGTGGACAATATTCTGATTTGGCTTCTCTGGGTAAGTGTTTCCTGATGATTTTTCCCCCCCCTTAAATGAGTATCAAAATGGTGTTTAAATGATTTTATTTCATTGTTTTTTGTTTTTGTTTTTCCCCAGTACTGGGGATTGAACCCAGGGCCTTGCATATGCTAGGCAAGTTCTCTACCACTGCACAAGTTCGAGGCTAGCCTCAGCCATTTAGCAAGACCCTTAGCAACTTAGCAAAAACCTATCTCAAAATAAAAACAAAAACAAAACAAACAAAAAATGAACTGTGGATGTAACTCAGTGGTAAGGTGCCCCTGAGCACTTGCAATCCTCCTGCTTTAGCTTTCCAGGTAGCATGGTGGTATTCTAGGTAGAGGACAAAAGTAAAATTTTTATTCCCAAGTTGGGGATATAGCCCAGTTGGTGAAGTGCTTACCTCGCATGCACAAGGTCCTGGGTTCAATCTCCAGCACCACCAAAAATAAATAAATAAATAAACAAATACATAGATAGATAGATTGATTTATTTATTTATTTTAATATCTTTTTTAGTTGAAGATGGACACACAATATCTTTATTTATTTGTATGTGGTGCTGAGGATCAAACCCAGTGCCTTATACATGCCAGGCAAGTGCGCTACCACTGAGCCACAACCCCAGCCCGATAAATTTTTTTTTATTCCTTCCAGAGAGTTTTGGAAGAGTCAGTTTTGGTTTGGATTTTTCTTTTTTTGAAATGAGCTCTTGCCCAAGCTGTTTTTTTTTTTTTTTCCTAGTACCAGGGATTGAATCCAGGGGCACTTAACTACTCTGTGTGTGTGTGTGTGTGTGTGTGTGTTACCAGGGATTGGACCCAGGGCTGCTTAACCACTAAGCAATATCCCCAACCCTTTTTTATATTTTATTTAGAGACAGAGTCTTGCTGAATTGCTTAGGGCCTCACTAAGTTGCTGAAGCTGGCTTTGAACTTGGTGATCCAGCAGCCTTAGCGTCCTGAGCTGCTAGAATTATAGGTGAGGGCCACTGCACCCAGCTTCAAGTTGGTCTTAAACTTGTGAATTTAAGTGATCCTCATGCTTCAGCCTCACAAATAGCCAGAACTATAGGTGCACACCATTATACCCAGTTTAACAGTCAATTTAATCTACTATAAACTTCATAGTCGTCTTGTACTCTAATTTAGTAGAGGAGAAATAGAAAAATGTCCACACTACTATTTAGAGGAATAGAATATTTTTGACAGTTACGGAATGGAATATTCGTTTGACTTGAGAAGTTAGAGAAAATTGAATCAAGTGTCTGCACTTATTTTACCATAGTAATAGCAGGTAATGCCACTATTTGAAAAATGTGTATGTTTTCTTCCAGGGTGTATTTCTCGGTACTCAGCAGGTAGTGTCTATTACTATCCTTCTTACCATCACCAGCACAACCCAGTCCAAGTACAGAAATTACAGAAGGAACTACAGAGATACCTCACTCGGAAAATTGGCTTTGAGGCAGTTATGAGGATTCGGTGCACTAAAGGTGAGGATACTTTTTAAAAAAACATAGGAGTAAATATTGTTTTTTTATACCAATAAATACAAATTTTCACTTAGTTTTTTCTTATAGGATTTGCCATTTTAAGATACTTTGCGGGCTTTAGTATATGCAATTAAGGAGAGAGAAGAAACACTATTAAAATATAGGAACCCTTGTTAATATGTTAAAAATTTTAAAAATGGTGAATGTTATACTATGTGAATTATTTAAGTTTATTTGAGACAGGTCTTGCTATGTTACCTGGGCTGATCCTGAACTTACCTCAGCCTCCTGAGTAGCTGGGACTACAGGTGCATGTCATCACACATACTTTTTTTATTTTTAGTAAACAGTTATTTTTATTTAAAAAATTATGGTAAAATATACATGAAATTTACCACTTTAAATATTTTTTTATTTTTGCTTTTATTTGTTTATTTGCAATGCTGGGGATCAAACCCTGGGCCTTGTGCACTCCTGACAAGCACTCTCCCAGTTCAGTGGCATTGAATACATTCTCATTGTGCAACCATTACTACTACCCATCTCCAGAAGTGGAAGATCTTTTAATTTGTGCTCTAATTCTTGATTTCTCATTTCTCTATATTATTAACCTGCTCTACTTTTTTATTCATATAACAATGTTTTGCTGTATAACAGGAATAAGACAATCATGTTTTTAAGTGGAAAAAAATGTATGAGACATGTAGGGAAAAAAAGATAAGGATCTACTAACATATCCGATTTATTTTCAAATCTGTGTCTATATGAACTTCTCTATTACCCATCATTATAATAATTCAGCCTTGCTGAATTGATTTTTATTTAATAGTTTTTCAGCATTTATGTTTTTGAGGGTTTTTCTTCAGAGTTGGGGATTGAACTCAGGGCCTGTTATATTACTGAATTACATCCCTAGCCCCACTTGTTTCAAAGGATACAGTTGTTGGATCCTATTCATGAAGATTGCCAGACCTCCAAAGTGTTAATTTCTATAGATATTGGTTCCTAATTAGGGGAAATACATATTAAAATTGCTTATGACTTGTTGTAGTTGGCCAGTTGGCTGCTATTTATAGGTACCTTTTTTTTTTTTTTTTTT
>NW_025999869.1:25530774-25595818 GCF_001458135.2 Marmota marmota marmota
TTTTTTTTTTTTTTTGTACTAGGGATTGAACCCAGAAGTGTTTAACCACTGAACTTCATCCCCAGCTCTTTTTATATTTTATTTTGAGACAGGGTTTCACTACTAAGTTGCTCTGGGCCTTGCTAAGTTGCTAGGCTGGCTTTGAGCTAATGATCCTTCTGCCTCAGCCTCCCAAGTCGCCGGGTGTATAGGTGTGTGCCACTGTGTGCAGTGGTACCTTACTTTTCACAAACAGCCTGGGGACATGTCAATAAACTAGCCTTTGCCCACTTCCTAGAGTGTTTAATCTAACAAAGCTTTGTGGTTAACCTATTTAGGTTTCTCTTATTTTATTTATTTATTGCTACTAGGGATTTAAGAAAGTTTGTGGTTACCTTATTTAGTTTCTTATTTATTTATTTGGTACTGGGGATTGAACCCAGGGCCTCACAAATGCTAGATAAGCATTCTCTACTACTAAGCTACATCCCAAACTTTTTTTTTTTTTTCATTTGTTTTTTAGTTTTAGGTGGACACATTATCTTTATTTTTTATTTTTATGTGTTGTTGAGGATCGAACCCAGCGCCCTGTGCATGCCAGGCGAATGTAGTACCGCTTGAACCACATCCCAAGCCCCCCAAACCCTTTTTAAAATTTTCTTTGAGACAGGGTCTCAATAAGTTGTCAAGGCTGGCTTGAGATCCTCCTGCCTCAGCCTTCTGAATTGCTTGGATTATAGGCAATACACCACTGCATGTGTTTTTTGTTTATTTTTTTGTTTTTAACCAGGTCTTAGATGCCTATGTACATGTAGACCTACACTCTTTTTTTCTTTCTGATTGCTGTTAAAACAGCAAAAACTTTAAAAAGTTTTAAAACTTTAAAACTTTAAAAAGTTGATTTTTACTTCATAAGCAAAATATACATTTGTTTTTCTTTCAGAAGCCCTGAGTTTGATCCCCAGCACCACAAAATAAATAATTAAATTAAATTAAATTAAATAAATACATTTTTGCTACAGTTAAACTCCTATATTGTGTTTGGGGACACACATGCACATGTGCACTCTCTCTCACACACACACAGGTACATTTTCACTCTGTTTTTAGTTACTGTAACCACTTTGGTATATATTCCACTTTTCTGTACATTTAAATACTTAAGTATCATGTTGTATTTGCATAAATAGATATTTTCACTCAGGGTTTAATTTTTTAATTGTTTCTTTTAAGAATTTGTTACCAAGGAACTTATTCTTTTTTTTTTTTTTTTTTATTATTTTGAGATATTGATGGACTTTTATTTTAATCATTTATTTATATGTGGGCTGAGGCTTGAACCCAGTGCTTCACATATGCTAGGCAAACGCTCTACCACTGAGCCACAACCCCAGCCAAGAAACTTACTCTTTTTTGTTTTGCAGTACTAGGGTTTGAAACCAATTGCTTTTTACCATTGAGCTACATTATCAGCCCCCCCACCATATATATATATATATATTTTTTTTTTGCTTTGTTGCCAAGGCTGGCCTCAAACTTGCAATCCTCCAGCCTCAGCCTCTCAAGTTGCTGGAGTGGATGCTTACTCAATAAATCTTAAAAATCCATTAATTTTTTCTAGCTCAGTGGAAGAGTGCTTGCCTAGCATATGTGAGGCACTGGGTTTGATCCTTAGCACCACATACTAATAAATAAAATAAAGCTCCATCAACAACAAAAAATATTTTTTTAAAAATCCATAAATTTTAATTCATATAAAACTTATCTCATTCCAGTATTCAATAAAATGAACAAATCACACTTTATTTATTTTCCTACCCATAACTATTTTAAAATTTTTTTGCTGTTACACATCGGTCTATTTAAAATTATTTGGTGTTTTTTTTTTTGTGTGTGTGTGTGTGTGTGGTGCTGGAGATTGAACCCAGGGCCTTGTGCATGCAAGGCAAGCACTCTACCAACTGAGCTATATCCCCTTAAAATTATTTTATACATAGAAATTTGGCACTTGAATGAGTCTATAGGACAAATAAAAACAAGAGATTGCTAAAGTTGAAATAAGTATTCATTTAAAATTTTCATAAATACTACCAAATTGTTCTCTAATAGTTTTTGAAAATTTGTATCCTCACTCTAATTTAAGAAGTGTGGTGGCACATATTTGTAAATCCCAGTGACTCAAGAAGCTGAGACAGGAGAATAGTGAGCTCAAGGCCAGCCTTAGCAATTTAGCAAGACCCTCAGCAACTTAATGAGACCCTGTCACAAAATAAAAAATAAAAAGGGCTGAGGGTGTGGCTTAGTAGTTAAGCACCGCTGGATTCAAAGCAAGTACAAAAAAAAAAGATGACAGCAACTATGACACTTATTACTCCTCAACCTCATTCAGTACTGTGTATTGAACTTTTTTACTGTCTAATAAATGATTAGGATAAAATGTAAATATCTACATATAGATATATAAAAGTCATCTTGATAATTTTTTTTTCTCTTTTAGGTCTTTCCATTCATACTTTCCATGGGAACTTCTTCGTTAGGTCAACAGACTTACTCTCTTTGCCCAATGTCAATCCTGATGCTGGGTATGCAGTACAGATGTCAGTAGAAGAAAGTCTTACTGACACTCAATTGGTTTCTTTTCAGTCAGCACTCTTGTACACTTCAAGCAAAGGTATATTTTTTGTTTGCTTTAATTATCGTAAAAACCATGAGCTCTATCCTCTTAAGAGAGAGTATTGTTAATTGTGTGCATAATATTATATTAAAGTTTTTTTGATGTGGTACTCTGTGGCCTATAATAAACTTTTCTTTGGAGGGAGGTTTTTTCCTTAAAAAAATATTTTTTAGTTTTAGGTGGACACAATATATTTTATTTTTATGTGGTGCTGAAAATTGAACCCAGTGCCTCATGCATGCGCGATACCACTTGAGCCACATCCCCAGCCCTGAGGGAGTTTTTTTTTTTTTTTAAACCAAAAGAGTATTCCCAATCATAAGAGCTATGTTTCCGTTATTGGTAAAGCCAACATGTTTGGCTTTAGTTTTCTGAATGATTTTGTTTCATTCTATTTTATTTTGGTACTGGAGATTGAACTCAGGAGCACCCAGCCACTGAGCCACACCCCCAACCCTTTTTTGTATTTTATTTAGAGGCAGGGTCTCACTGAGTTGCTTGGCACCTCACTTTTGCTGAGGCTGGATTTGAACTTGCTATCCTCCTGCCTCAGCGACCCGAGTTGCTGGGATTACAGGTGTGTGCCACCACACCAGGCTTCCTAAACGATTTTATTTATTCATTTATTTCACAGATATTTATTGAGAATCTCCTATGTATTAAACACTGGTTTTTCAGTTGAAAAATTCCTTTATATAACCTAATTCTAATAGGCAATCAGATAGTAAACAGGATAAATAACAGTTGTTCTTTCAAGATAGAGTACACAAGGAAGTTCTCACAGAAGTGATATTTGAGTTAAGTTTT
The DNA here is from genome assembly GCF_001458135.2 of Marmota marmota marmota. Lineage (NCBI taxonomy): Eukaryota > Metazoa > Chordata > Mammalia > Rodentia > Sciuridae > Marmota > Marmota marmota. The sequence continues at coordinate 25,534,235 of NW_025999869.1, forward strand.
GAAAAAACTGATGATAAAACACTTTTTCTTTTTTTTTTGTGGCACTGAAAATTGGACCAAGGGTGCTCTACCACTAGTTATATCTCCAGCCCTTTTTATTTTATTTTATTTTTAAGACAAGTGTCACTCAGTTGCTGAGGCTTGCCTCTAATTTGTGATCCTCCTGTCACTGGGATTACAGTTGTGCATCACCACACTTGGCTTTTTTTTCTTTTGAGATGGGGTCTTGCTATATTTCCCAAGTTGGCCTCAAACTTCTGGGCTCAAGTAATCCTTCCACCTCAGCCTCACAACTAGCTGGCATTACAGGTACATACTATGACACCTGACCATCAGAAAACACTTTTTAAGTTGTGATTTATTTGTTCCTAATTAATTTGTAATTTGTGTTTTAACCTAATCTGATGTGGGGCATGTTAATTTGCTATTTTATTTTAAAGATTTTTTACTCCTAACCTCTGTTAACACTCTCCTTAATTTTGGAGGAGACTTTCTATGTTATATGTATTCAATCTTTATAGCCCCTCCAAAATTTATGGAAAGTATGAAGTAAGGACACTTTAATAAAAACCTTTAAGAGGAATATTCTGTATGATTATAATTAATATGACACACTATAAATGTAAAGTAAGATGGATTTCTGTCTCTAGGTACCATTTTTTATTTGATAAAAAACCCAGCTCAGTCCCTTTTCTGTTCATTGTAAAAATTTATAATTGATATATGGTAAAAGACAATTATTTTTATTTTGTTTTATTTTTTCGGAGGTACCCAGGATCAAACCCATGGCTTTTGTGCATGCTAAGCACATACCCTGTTCCTGAATTACTCCCCAACTGAATGCACCTTTTTCTTTTGTTTTTGGTTGGTTTGTGTTGATGTCACTTATTTGTTTGCAGTGCTGGGGATTGAACCCAGGGCCTCAAGTATGCTAGGCAAGTGTTCTACCTGTGAGCTACATCACTGGCCCTTTTTCATTTTATTTTGAGTCTAGCCTGTGCAACTTAGTGAGATCCTGAAGGAGAAAGGTGACAAGATTCAAACTGGTATTAAACTCTTTGGGTCTCACTAAGTTACCCAGGCTAGACTCAAACTCATGATTCTGCCTCAGCTTCACAAGTAGCTGAAATTACATGTGTGCACCACTAGTTCAGTTGAATGAACCATTTTGAATGTAAAATTCGCAAGTTTTGACAAATGTGTCATGTGACTATCACCATAATAAAGACATAATTGGTTCCATCATTCCCAGCATCACCCTTTGCTTTTGTAACCATTCTCTCTCTCCCATCCCCAGCCTCTGGTAACCACTGAGAGTTTTGTCTTGCAGGAGTGTCAAAAAATGGAATCATATATAGGTTGAGCATCTCTTATCTGAAATGCTTAGGACTAGAAGTGGTTTTGATTTAGAATTTTTTTCAAATGTGGATATATTTGCATATACATAATGAAATATCTTGGAAATAGGATCCAAGCCTTAACAAAATTTATATTTCATATACAACTTACATACAAAAATTTCTTTCTGTGATTAAGAAGTATAAAGTTTTTCTAAACTTTAAATGTCAAAAATAGGCTAAAATGTCAAAAAATAGGCTATAAAACAAGCAAGAGTAGTGATGTCTTATATATATTAACTCAGAAATTTTATTGCAAAAGAAGTAACCAGAAAATTTAGAAAGGAGATTTATAAAAACCTAGCATACTTATAACAAATTAAAATTTTTAAAAAATAAAAAATCCCTAGCATACTATCATTTAAATACAATCCCTGTTATCTATTTTGTAATAATATGAACAAAAAAAATTTATAGTTGAAAAAAAGCTTTGATTTTCACCAACTAAAATTTTTATAGGTCTCTGCTTCCTATAATCCTACTTGGTTAAGTTGAAATGAGTTTAACATAATCTTTTTTGTATATAGTTGTGCCTTACTATTGTGTGTTTTCCCAAAGGTGAAAGAAGAATTCGTGTCCATACTTTGTGTTTGCCAGTAGTTTCAACTCTAAATGAAATCTTTCTTGGAGCTGATGTTCAAGCAATTTTGGGGTTATTGGCCAATATGGGTAAGAGTTGTTATCACTTGTAAATATTTTGCAAGTAATACCATTCGGCAAATCCACCTAATTTTGTTTTCTTTTATGTAACTAACTTTACAGGTTTCAATGTTTGGGTGATTGTAACTATTTCATTGAAAAGATCTGCTGCTATGATTTCACCCATTGCAGTTTGCAATTCCATTATTTTTAGAAAGTTTACAGTTATAAAGTCATCATCACAATCTAATTTCAGAACATTTTAATCACCCAGAAAGAATCTCATGCCCATTAGCAGTTAGTGCCCACTCCTTCCTCCATCTCTCACTGACCTTAAGCAACCACTAAACTATTTTCTATTTATATTTATGTCCTTTGAACTAAAATAACTATATCTAACAGAATAGTTAATATTAATGCTTAACAAACTGTCGTGTGTATATATATATACACAATGGAGTGTTACTTAGCTATTAAGAAGAATGACTTCATGACATTTGCCAGTAAATGGATAGACCCGGAGACTATCATGCTAAGTGAAATAAGCCAATCCCCAAAACCCAAAGGTCAAATGTTTTTATTGATGTGCAGAAGCTAACCCACAATAAGGGGTGGGAGTAGAATAGAACTTCAGTAGATTAGACAAATAGGAATGAAGGGAAGGGAGAAGGGATAGGAAAAAAAAAGATAGTGAGATGAATCTGACATAATTTTTTTATATACATATATGAATACACCATGGTGTTCTCACCACCATGTATATCCACAAAAAATGGGGTCCTGATTAGAATAAGATATATTCCATGCTTGTATAATCATATCAAAATGGATTCTACGGTCATACATTTAAAAAGAAGCAATAAAATAATGAAAAATTAGTGCTTAATAAGGTGGTTTTTTGGTGGTGGTTGGTGGTCTTTTTTTTATTTTTTGGTGGTACTTGGAATTGAACCCAGGCCCTTGCTAGGGAAGTGCTCTGCCACTGAGCCATACCCCTAGTCTCCTTCTTGATATTTTTTTCCCCTTTTCAGACATACAGAGTTTAATACCAGTTTGATTCTTGCCACCTTTCTCCTTCAGGAAAGACTTTCACAGGGCCCATTTACTTCAAATTTAAATCTACTTTATAACAGGAATAGTTACTGTTTTCTGAATTTCCTGTTGGGAAAATTTTCTTTCATCGAGCCTGATAGAGGATCCAGTCCTTACTTTAGTCTTATTATGTTATCAAAATTTGAAGATCATGGGGTGGACATGGTGGCAGATGCCTGTAATCCCAAGACTTGTGTAGCTGAGCATAAGGATTGCAAGTTCCAGGCCAGCTTGGGCAATTTAGCAAGACCCTATCTTAAAATTTAAAAATAGCTCATTGTTGACTATGTTCTCTCATGAAGTTTAATCCCCAGTACTGCAAAATACAAACAGTGGGCGTGGCACTGCATGCCTGAATCCTGGTGGTTTGGGAGGCTGAGGCAGGAAGATCACAAGTTCAAAGCCAGCCTCAGCAATTTAGCAAGACTACCTTAAAATAACAGTATGATCATTATTATTATAACAGTAATAAGTATCAGGCAATATTTATGGATTTAAAAAGAAATCTTCACGATAGTTTTTTTTTTTTTTTTCTTTTCTTTGTGTGTGGTGCTAGGGATTAAAACCCAGGACCTCATACCCATTAAGCTTCACAATACCTTTTGTATATATTAGTTCTGCTACCATATTTGGTTGAGCCAGGTATGCACATTTTTTCATGTTTTGTCATCTTTCAAATCAGAGTTTATCTTGAGTTGATGAAGTGTTAAGAGTTGCTTTTGATAATAATATTTTTGTTTCCAACCTACATGTAAATTTTGGTCATAGCATTTAATAACATCATTAAATGTGTTTTTGATACCACATGGATTGATTTTAGTTGCAGGTTGAGGAGTCTTCAAAACAATTACATTATTTTTAGTATTAAGAAAAAAAATGTTTTTGGTATACAGAAACATGTATAGATAGTGGCATAATTGCTGGGCATGGTAGCGCACGCCTGTGATCCCCACGGCTAGGAGGCTGAGGCAGGAGGATCCTGAGTTCAAAGCCAGCCTCAGCAACTTAGTGAGGCACTAAGCAACTCACTGAGACCCTGTCTCTAAATGAAATATGAAAAAGGGCCGGGATGTGACTCGGTGAGTGGTTAAGCACCCCTGGGTTCAATCCCTGGTACCAAAAAACAAAACAGTGACATAACTGATGATGAAAATTTGTCTAAATAATTTTCTAAAATAAAAACTCCATGTGACAGAAAAGCAGCCTCCCTTTTCTATTTAATTTCAGGGTTTTCCCCTTTCTCAGTGGTATAAACTAAAATGGTGGCTTAATCAATTTAATAGTAAGTAGTTTTTCCATTTTACGAAGAAAGGAATGTAGGCTCAGGAGGGTTGAGTTACTTGTCAAACTGGCATACAGCTAAGAAAACGGCAGATCAGGGCTGGGGTTGTGGCTCAGCAGTAGAGTGCTTGCCTTGCACATGCAAGACCCTGGGTTCGAAGTGGAATAAAGATACTGTGTCCAACTACAACTAAAAAGAAATTTCAAAAGAGGTTAGTTTGATTCTCCAGAGCATACTTTTATCTGTAAATTTTGGCTCATTATGTTTATAATAAATCAGAGAGAGGCTCAATATAGTTTTAAAAAGTTACCTCATCTATGCTTACAGTGCAGTTGTTAAATTTTGTCTTGTCTCTTGTCCCTGTCCTTACCTCTATTAGCTGTTGACAGGTCCATGACTTCCAGTCTGAGTGACGCCCGAGATGCTCTAGTGAATGCCGTCATTGACTCTCTTGCAGCTTACCGATCTTCAGTCTTAAGTAACCAGCAGCCTGGACTCATGGTTCCTTTCTCTTTGAGACTTTTTCCACTTTTTGTATTGGCTCTCCTTAAACAGGTAAGAAAAACAAAAACCAGAAACTAGCACAGTGAAAATGACAAAAGCCAAAATTTTTATTATGTGAAACACTAAACATTATTTAACTTTATGTCAGTTAAATTTTCTGAGGATAGAGACCTGACCTCTTATTTGAAACTTGAAAAGATTTACAGCCAAAGAAATTTAAGAATAATTGATTTAAAGCAAGTGCCTTGAGCATAAGAGATACTAAACATTAAAATGTTATAAAAAATTCAGTTTTCCAAAACATGAATCGTATATTTTATTTCTAGCACAAGAAGACACATATGTACTCCATGTTCTCACTTATACCTGGAACCTAAAAAAACAAACAAAAACAGAATGGTGGTTATCAGAGACTCGGGGGTGAAGGGGATGGGGAAATATTGGTCAAAGTTAGACTGGAGGAATAATAAGCACATGATAGGTGTTGGATATGAACCAGATGGGGTGATATATGCCTGTAATCCCAGAGACTTGGGAGGCTGAGGCAGGAGGATTGTGCATTTGAGGCCAGCCTGAGCAGTTTAGCAAGAACCTGTCTCAAAACACTGCTAGAGATGTAGCTCAGAGGTAGAACACTCATGGATTAATTCGAGGTACTGGGGGGGAAAAAGTATTCAAGATCATGGATTATTGTGTATTAGTCAGCTTTTTGTCCTTATGACCCAAGTATACAACAAAAACAATTTAGAGGAGAAAAAGCTTATTTTGGCTTATGGTTTCAAAGGTTCAGTCTCTGTTGGGCCAACTTTATTGCTCTGGGCCCAAAGTGAGGCAGAACATCACCTCAAAAGGGGATGGCAGAGGATTACCACATGGCAGCCAGTCCAAGGGGAAAGGGCTGCTGGGAAAACTCTTCTAGGACATACCCAGTGACATACCTCCTCCAGCCACACCCCATCTACTGCAGTTACCACCCACTTAGTCCATTAAAATAAGGATGAACCTATTAGGTTCTAGCTTTTATGGTCTAATCATTTAATCTCTGAATATTCCTGCATTAACACAGGAGTTAGGTGTTGAGTTTTCTTTTTGGTACTAGTTATTAAACCCAGGATTGCTTAACCACTGAGCCACACGCCCAGTTGCCTTTCCTTTTGTGATCCTGTAGCCTTTTTTTTTTTTTAAGTTATAGGTGGACACTGTATCTTTATTTTTTATTTACTTATGTTTTTATGTGGTACTGAGAATCGAACCCAGTGCCTCACATGTGCTAGGCAAGTGCTTTACCACTGAGCTACAACTCCAGCCCCCTGAGGCACTTTTTATAGCTTTATTTATAGGATTTTTCATTTGACTCATTATTTATGTCTCCCCTGCTTGTTCTTTGTACCTTCTTTACCTCCCCCAAGAGAAAGAACTCTAGGCTGGTGGAATAGGCTTATTTGTCCCGTGTCCAGAATTATACTTTAAGTAAACTTCCCTTATAGATTTTTATTTTTATTTTATTTTATTTATTTATTTAGGTTCTGGAGATTAAACCTAGGGATGTTTTACCACTGAGCCTCATACCCAGCTCTTTTTATTTTGAGACAGAGTATCACTAAGTTGCTAAGGCTGGCCTTAAACTTGTGATCCTCCTGCCTCGGCCCCCCAGGTTTCAGGGATTACAGGCATGTGCTACCAATCCCAGGTCTTATAAATTTTTATTTAAAAGCTCATGTTAAGCCAGGCACAGGATAACAAATTTGAATACATCCTCAGCAATTTAGCAAGACCCTGTTCAACCTCAAAAGAGAAGGACTTGGATGTAACTCAGTGGTAAAGTGCCCCTGAGTTCTATCCCCAATACCAAAATAAATAAAAACCTAGCTTCGTGTTAATGCTTTTTATTAAAAGCACTGATCAAAGACTGCTCTGGATCTTATTAATTTCTGTACTTTTTCACTTCTCTAGGTCTACCTGTATCCTGGTATGGTGGTGTATGCCTGTAATTCTAACAGTTGTAGGGGGTTGAGTTAAGAGGATCATAAGTTTGAGGCCAGCCTCAGCAACTTAGTGAGACCCTGTCTCAAAATAGAAAATTAAAAGGGCCAGGGATGTGGCTCACTTGTTAAGTGCTCCTAGTAGGTTAAATCCTTTGTACCAAAAGAAAAAAAGAAAAAAGATCTGCCTGTCTGGTATATATAATTTCTTCCAGGTGAGATAGGGAACCTACTATTCCTTAATTGGAATGACTTTTGAACCAAACACCTAATAGTAACAATTTTAAGGAGGAAGAGTTTATTTTGGGGCTCATGGTTTCATAGGTCTCAGTCTATAGATGGTTGACTCCATTCCTTGGGTCCTGATGTGAGGCAGACATCATGGTGGAAGTGTGTGGCAGAGCACAGCAGCTGGGAACATAGCAACTGGAAGCAGAGAGTTTTGTTCAACAAGGACAAAATATATACCCTAAAGGCATGCCCCCAGGGACCCACCTCCTCCAACCATACCCTACCTGCCAATAGTTACCATTTAATCCCTATCAGAAGATTAATTCATGATTACATTAAGGCTTTCATAACCCAATCATTTCACGTCTAGACTTTCTTGCATTTTCTCATATATGAGCTTTTGGGTGCCACCTCACATCTAAACCATAACATCATCTTTTATTTGTAGTAAGTGCATTTGTTTCAAAGCATAATTTCATTGTTGTTTCCCTCTGTCTCTTTTTTACTCCTTTTGATCAACTGGAACTTTTTAAAAACCTTACCTCAAAACTTCATTATTCCCCACAAAGCTCAATCACCAGTTAAATCTCACTGTAATGCTATTCTTTTTTTTTTTTAAGAGAGAGAGAGAGAGAATTTTTAAATATTTATTTTTCAGTTTTCTGCGGACACAACATCTTTGTTTGTATGTGGTGCTGAGGATCGAACCCGGGCCGCACGCATGCCAGGCGAGCGCGCTACCACCTGAGCCACATCCCCAGCCCTCACTATAATGCTGTTCTACTAAGCAGTTGTCCTCATTTGTATTACCATCGTCATTGTTTTTTTTTTTTTTTTAATATTTATTTTTTAGTTTTCGGTGGACACAGCATCTTTATTTTTTATTTGTATGTGGTGCTGAGGTTCGAACCCAGTGCCTCGCGCATGCCAGGCAAGCGCACTACCGCTTGAGCTACATCCCCAGCCCCATCATTGATTTTTAAGCTTTGGTACATTGCTTATTTCTCTAACAGTGGAAGAAACAATGATAGCCATCGTCAATTATCACCCAGCATTTATAGAGCACTTAATGGGTGTCATTGGTCCTTGATATGTGCCTTTATTTTATCTGTAGTGTAGTGTCATCCTTCCTGTAGTGTTAATCATTATGTCACTTTCTCTATATGGCATATAGAGTGTAGCTACCATTTCTTTCAGTAAATGTTGAGCACATTAATTAGCTTCATAGAGAATAATGGGGTTTTGATGGAAAGGAGTAAAAGAGATGACCCTATTTTATTGATTAGGAAACAGACACCAAGGAGATCAAATAACTTTGCCATGGTTTGTTAATTTCTTAAGACATTTAAATAAACCTATGGTCACCATTTAATACACTATTTAATTAATATATATATATATATAATTTTATATATATAATTTTAAGAAGTGTGTGACTTTTTAAAAAATATTTTTTTAAGATTTTTTAAGGGCTGGGATTGTGGCTCAGCGGTAGAGTGCTCGCCTAGCATGAGCGTTAGGACCCGGGTTTGATTCTCAGCACCACATAAAAATAAATCCATTGTGTTGTGTCCATCTACACCAAAAAATAAATTTAAAAAAAGATTTTAAAAATATTTTAATATTTTTTAAATATTATTTTTTAAATAATTTACACTAAATCTTCCAATTCTGTCAGAAGATAATCTTTTTACAACTAACATTTACAAAGTTCTATATTTTGTTTTGCTTTTTGTTATAGAAATCATTCCAGACTGGGACAAATGCTCGTCTAGATGAACGCATCTTTGCTATGTGTCAAGTGAAAAATCAGCCCTTGGTTTACCTTATGCTTACAACACATCCCAGTTTGTATAGAGTTGACAATCTCTCTGATGAGGTAAGATCAATTTCCTTTTTTAGTGGCTTTTCCTTGAGGGTTTATAAGCTCAATGTCATATTTAGTCTAGTACAGAATTATGGAAGGATTTGTTATTAAAATTCTTTATTTATATTGCTTGCTAGGTTTATGTAAAGAAATTTTAGAGCCAGGCACTGTTGCACATGCCTGTAATCCCAGTGACTTGGGAAGCTGAGGCAAGAGGAGTTCAAGTTTGAGATCAGCCTCAGCAACTTAGCAAGACCCTGTCTCAAAATTAAAAGCTGGGGATGGGCTCAGTGGTTAAATGCCCCTGGGTTCAATCCGTGGTACCAAAAAATAAATAAATAACAAACTAAAAAAATGTTCAGTTTAGGGAAGCTCTGGAAAATAGTGTCAATCTGTTTCCAAAGACAAATCTCTAGAGCAGATCTAAGAAAGTATGAGATTATCAAATTGACCAGAGAAACCTACTTATTTATTTAAACAAATTGATCTGTATCTTGAGCATGAGATTATACCTGAACACCCTAGGTCAATGTTCAGTGTAACAGTGTCCTTGAATTAAAGAAAAAATATTTATCCAAGTTGTAATATTTTTGGCTTTTGATAGAAAATTTATTGGAGTTGAAGTCATAAGCATGAAGTCATAATCTTTCTAAAATTGTGATCAAGTTTAGATATTGTATGTTGAAAATAGTGTTTTGGTTAAAACCTTTTAAAATATAAAGAATTTTAGATAACTTAAATTGTGAAATGTGAGGTTTTTGTTTTGTTTTTGCAAATGAAAACTCTTGTGAACATTATTAATTTATATTACAAAAATAAATATATGTATATATAACTGTAGAGTAATCCTATTGGATTAAGTTCAGTTAAGTGTGTTTAATTAAGTAGGCTTTACCTTTTTTTCACATTAAAATATAACATCATGACAAATTAACAAAAATATCGAATGTAATTTATTATGTCTATAATATGGATACCACTAGAGAGAATCTATTAGACTTTAAGATTTAAAGACTCTGCATTAGTTTCATAGTTTCTGATCAGCCTTCTCTATATAGACTAGAAAACAGAGCAACTTCCTTTCCTCACCATCTGAAAAAGACAAAGCTCCATTTTCTTAGTTCACATGTGAAAATCTCTGGGGGAAATTTCTCAGTGGGTGTATCAGGGTTATAGTCTCTTCTGCTTCCCACTTTTCCCAAGGCCAGAAATTTCAAAGTACTGTGTTACTAGTATTAAGCTAAAAGCCTCATCACTAAAGTGAAAAGAACAGGTCTCTCAAACAACAGGGAGTGCAAGATGGGAGTGATGCTGAAAGCAAAAGCACAGAGTAATAATGTCCTTTACAAGTATACTTTCTTCCTGTCCTTATTTTCCACACTTAATTTTGTTTGCTGTACTTAATTTTGAATTCTGATGTATTTGTGCTTTTGAACATTAAATGAATTAGTATATGTAAATCACTTAGAACAGTGCCTGGCCATAGGCACCATATAGATCATAACTATTATATCACTACCTCCACCATTATTAGCATTGTTATTATCATAATCTTTATCATAATTAAGCATATTTAGGAGTTGGAGATGTAGCTCAATGGTTTTAGTTTTTGGTGGACACAATATCTTTACTTTATGTGCTGCTGAGGATTGAACCCAGTGCCTCATGCATGCTAGGCAAGCACTCTACCACTGAGATACAACCGCAGCCCATTGTCACATTTGTTTTTAAAGCTAGTTAAGATCAGAGTTTAATTTTGGCTGGGTACATTGTCATCCACCTACCATCCCAGCAATTCAGGGAGTTTGAGGCAGGGGAATCACAAGTTTGAGATCAGCCTCAGCAACTTAGTGAGGGTCTAAGCAATAGAGAGAACCTGTCTTAAAAAATAATAAAAAGGGCTGGAGATGTAGCTCCATAGGTAAATACTCCTGCTTTAAATCACCAGTACCAAAAAATTAATAAGTTAATTTGGAGTTGGGCGCGATGGCACACGCCTATAATCCCAGTGGCTTGAGAGGCTGAGACAGGAGAATCACAAGTTCAAAGCCAACCTCAGCAACTTCAAGGCACTAAGCAACTCAGTGAGATCCTGTCTCTAAATAAAATACAAAATAGGGCTGGGGTTGTGGCTCAGTGGTCAAGTACTCCTGAATTCAACCCCATTATCGAAAAAAAAAGTTAATTTGGCTTTCTTGGGATTCACAGTGGCTTTGTTTAGATAAGTGGTAAATATTTCTTTATCATCTTCATATTTAGTTGTGAATAACTATAATTTGCCTAGTAAGGCCCATACTCTTGGAGGTAATGTTCCTTTTTGTTGTTAATTGTGACTGTATTTTCTGTACCTGAAAACCTTAATCTTTTGTTTAATTCCCCAGGGAGCACTCAACATCAATGATAGAACCATACCTCAGCCTCCTATCCTTCAACTCTCTGTGGAGAAGCTGAGTAGAGATGGGGCTTTCCTCATGGATGCAGGCTCTGTGAGTAGTTTGACAACTCTTGACCCTTCTTCCTCTAACTAGTGTATCTTTTTTAGCATTTGGCTTCATTCCTCTTAATATTTCTCTTCTTGAACAGATGACATACTCTTTAACCTACATATTCCTGTTGGCCATTTGCTGCCTTCACAGCCTCTGTTTCATGCCATGCATCAAATGTCTCATCCCAGTAAATACTGAATTGTTATTAGTTCAGTTACAGGCTGTACACTCTAAATATACTCATCCTTTAGATCTTTTAAAGCATACTAGGTGGTAGTGGTAAAGGTGAGTGAATAAACTATTAGGCTACCTCTCAAAATAATTTTATTCCTTTCACAGGTACTGATGCTTTGGGTTGGAAAAAATTGTGCACAAAATTTTCTCACCCAAGTTTTAGGAGTTCAAAACTATGCATCAATTCCACAGACTATGGTAAGATGCTTTTATTTTAGTGATTATAGATGACTTAAAGGATGCTTCACATGTGACAAAAATATGAGTATTCTATTTTGAAATCAGAAATTCATATTGTATATTTCTCCAAATGAGAAAATAAACCCACATTATGTTTCTTTCAAACTGAAAATGCTCTCATTTTACATTTTTGTCTTGTTTGTTTGTATTTTGAGACTAGGTCTTGCTCTGTTTCCAAGGCTGGCCTTGAAATCGTGAGCTTAAGACATCCTCCTGCCTTGGTCTCCCAAGTAGCTGGGATTACAGGCGTGCACCACCATGCCTATGTTTTAATGGCATTCTTTGTCGCTTTGCATTATTGATTTGTCTATTCTTATGTGTTTAACACAGTATTCTATTTTGAGGAGAAAGCATTGTATTTAGTTAATAATCAAAAAAGGATTTGCTGCAAATGGCATTAATGCATTGTGACATTTTTGGTTTTGACAAGTGATTTCTTATTTTTGGCAAGATCTTTTAAGCTGCTGCTTTGGAGAGAGAATTAAACTAATTTGCTGTACTGGTTTACATAACAAATAATAGGTGGTCATTGTTGGTTGAATTAATGTTAATTATTGAAAAAAGTAATAATGGGACTCTTGTCTGTCACTAATTGTGTGTTTTTGGACAAGTCACTCAGTAATCAGATTTGTAAAATAAGAATGCTCTTAGTCAGGCATGGTGGTGCATGTCTGTAATCCCAGCAACTCAGGAGGTTGAGGCAAGAGGATCACAAGTTTGAGGCCAGCCTCAGCAATTCAACAGAAACACTGTCTCAAAATTTAAAAATTAAAAAGAGTTGAGGATATAGTTTGTAGCTCATCAGTAGAGTGCCACTGGGTTAAATCCCCAGTACCATGGGGAAAAAAATTAGAATGCTTTTGCTTATGGAGGAATGATTGAAATAACCCTTGATAAATCACTTGTAAAATGGATAGTTTTGAATTATAAAGTTAGAATTAATAATAGATCATTTCGGGGGGGCTGGGGTTGTGGCTCAGCAGTGGAGCTCTCGTCTTGCACGTGCAAGACCCTGGGTTCAATTCTCAGCACCACATAAAAATGAATAAGTGAAATGAGGGTATTGTGTCCAACTACAACTAAAAAATAAATATTAAAAAAATTAAAAAAAAAAACTACTGAGGTTGTGGTAGAGTGGTAGAGTGCTCGCCTAGCATGCATGAGGCACTGGGTTCAATCCTCAGAACCACATAAACGTAAAATAAAGATACTGTGTCTACCTAAAACTAAGAAATAAAATAAAATAAATGTTATCTTTAAAAAACTATTAAAAAATAATAATAGATCATCTCATATAGTGTCATTTTTCAGTCTCTACTGCCAGTTTGTATCCAACTTTTATATATCAGGGTTCTATGACTGTTCATAGATGTCATTAGGGGTTTCATACATTTAAAAAAAGATTTATGTCAAGATTATAGCTAGGGGCCGGGTGTGGTGTTACATGCCTGTAAATCCTAGTGACTTGGGAAGCTGAGGCAGGAGGATCTCAATTTCAAGCAACTTACAGAGACTCTGTCTCAAAATAAAAAACAAACGGCTGGGAATATAGCTCAATGGTAAAGTACCCCTGATTCAATCCTCAGTACTCCCTTCCCCCAAAAAAAGATTATAGCCAGGATTAGCAGTAGCTTTCAGGCCCGGAGCAAAACTACTGGACTAGATGACCAGGTACTTTAAGTAATGAAGCAATAAAGAATCGTGATCTTTGTAATAACCATCTGAATGAACCAATTAATTCTAAATATCATAATAAAATGAAGAGAAGAGTTAAGCAAAATATACCTAAGGAGGTCTGCACCTGTTTTTGTAATTAAGGTTTTATTGGAACATAGCCATGCCCATCCACCTATGTGTTGCCTCTTATCTGCGTTAGTATAACAGCAACAGAAACAAAATGAACTCCAAGCTCTAAGTATTTAGTGTCTGGTGCAACAAAATCACCAGGTACTTAATAAACGTGGTTGTTATTTGTTTTGTTTCCTGATACTGAGAATTGAACACATGTTGGGCAAGTGCTCTACCATTGAGCTATATCCCTAGCCCCCACCTCTTTTTTAATTAGACTAGACTTCATTAAATTGCTCAGGCTGGTCTTAAACTTGAGATCCTCTCCCACTTCATACTCCCTAAATAGCTAGTATTATAGATGTGTGCCACCAACCCAGCAACATTAAAATTTGAGGAGCACTATAGACCATACATTAAATATATAATTAGAGTACATTGGTTTTATTTAACAGACAGACCTTCCAGAACTTGATACACCAGAATCTGCCAGAACAGTAGCTTTTATCTCCTGGCTTAGAGAGCAAAGACCATTTTTCCCAGTACTTTACATAATAAGGTAAGTCAAATTTTTCATTTGTAAAACAATTTGGCCTTGCAAGAACCTGTTTTGAATCATAGATATATGTGGCCTAATCCTAATGCTTAAGCAAACCTCTTAAAAGAATATGGAATTAAAATTGAAAACATTCCTTCTAAAAACTGGAAAAAGACAGGGATGCCCTTTTTCATCACTTCTATTTAACATAGGTCTTGAAACACTGGCCAGAGCAATTAGACAGATGAAAGAAATTAAAGGGATACACATAGGAAAAGAAGAACTCAAATTAGCACGATTTACCATCCATGTGATTCTATACCTAGAAGACCCAAAAAATTCCACCAGAAAACTTCTAGAACTAGTAAATGAATTCAGCAAAGTAGCAGGATACAAAATCAACACCCATAAATCAAAGGCATTTCTGTATATCAGTGACAAATCCTCTGAAGGGGAAACTACCCCATTTACAATGGCCTCAAAAAAAAAAAAACTTAGGAATCAACCTAACAAAAGAGGTGAAATACCTCTACAATGAAAACTACAGAACACTAAAGAAAGAAATTAAAGAAGACCTTAGAAGGCAGAAAGATCTCCCTTGTTCTTGGATGGGCAGAATTAATATTATCAAAATGACCATACTACCAAAAGCATTATACAGATTTAATACAATTCCAATCAAAATCCCAATGACATTCTGTTGCTGTGGGTCCCTTGGCTACACTCAATCGCGGTGGGTGTGGGGGATGCAGAGTCAAAACACAAGACACCTGGAGCTGCTGAGAGCAGGCAGGTGACAGACCTCCAGTCGACCTCCTGCAAGCTCTTGCAAGCTCGTTTAATGCAGAAGTGATTACAATTGATGGACGCATTCTCCAGTTATACATAAGCAAACAAGGTATATAACATTTAGAAACCAAGCATCTTAGTTAGGATTAATACTGCACTATGAGGAAGCTCTAAATATTGCTACAAGGTGGAAAGCAGACTGGTAGGATTATTGTCCCCATGAAAAGAGGGCGTTATGAGTTGGGGGAATCATGCCCTGAGGCCCTTGTCTCTCTGTTCCTGGCAATGCTGACCTCAATCACTGAGGATGTGGTTTCTCAGAGGCTCGCTAGAGCAGAGCACCCCATCCTGCAGGTGTTCCTGTCAGGCCTGTAGGAGCATAGGTTTTCCTAGCACTTGGAGCTGCTCGTAGTTGTGAGTTGCAAATCTAAAGTTACTCCCACATTTCCTCCCTTTTTATTAAATTTGTAGCCAAAGGAGAACCGTGAGAAGAGAAGGAAAGGAAAGAGAAAAGCAAAGAAAAAGGGAAAAAACTACAGGCAAAGAGGCATGCAGAAGAGAAGGGGGAAAACAAAAACATTCTAACAGCCCTTTCCTTCAGCTGCCCTTTCCCTGTGGTCTAACATAAAATTAGAAAGTAAATCCTGCTGTGGCGGGTGGACAGCTGCTATTGGCCAGGTCTCTGTCTGCTACCTGGGTCCCGATATGAGCTGGGCGTGGGAAGCAAAGCAGCCATGGGGGCAGGAGGACTCCCTCAGAAGGGGTGACGGTTCAGGCCCCTGAAAAGTTGGGGGGGTGAGGGTCTGTGCCCCACCTCTGTTGGCCCCCAAGTTCTGTCCTGATGGCCCCTCTGCGACTGTGCCTGTCTTAGGTTGTTCCTTCCCTGAGGAATCTTACCCGTTTCTGACTAACCAGCCATTATCCAAGGCCAAACAGGGTGATGTGAGGTGTGTGAGTGAGGGAAAGGCATTGCCCTTGAGAGGATCAGTTCTCTATCTCCTTGGTAGCCAATGTCCCCATGGCCTCCATGCCTAGCATCTGCCTTAGGATCCCCTCACCTGCTGGCGGGGCCCTGGCTCTGGTCACAGGTTTGGGGAAACCCAGGTTTCTTCTCCAGGGAGGGCCCAGCTCACAGCACTGGGTAAGAGAGACATATGACATGGTACCAGCCTCCAGGAAGCTTCAACCTCAGCATGGGCAGGAAAGTCCAGGCTGCAGCCTTGAACAAATGGCTTGTGAGAATAGTGTCCCTCTTGGTATAATGCAAGAGAGGTCATCCAAGGACAAAGAGGAGAAAGGCCCATCTCAGCAGTAGTCCAGTTAGGGAGGACTTTCTTAGCCCAAGGTAACCCCATGGATAGAGAATATACAAGATCCCTCCCAGTCAAATTAGAAATGAGGAGGTGTCCTTCCTGGAACAATAGGGTAGGGAGATTCTAGAAAAGGCTGTGTTCAGGAAGGAAGGAGAACTATAGAACCACAGAACCAGCAAACAGTAATCAGGTGAGAAAAAAGAAGGGATATTGGGACAAAGCTGAGAGACACAGACAAAGAGGGAGAACTGTGGCAAGACTTTGGACCTAATCCCCCATAGAAAATTGGCCCTTAGTTGGTATCTACTTAGATCCAATCATAGCTGCCATCCACACAGCTGAAGGAGACTCCTTATTCTCTTTTTGACTTTCCTTACATGCATAAGCTATCATAGCTTGTTTAGTTTCTATTTTGTTGAGCCTTTCTTGGAAGCACCTTAAAAGAACATACATTAAAACAAGAAGAGCAATGCCAATGTCAGCAAGGATCCAATTAGCAGAGTGAATTAAAGCTGACAGTTTATCCCATAGCCGCTGTAGAAATGAGGGGTTAAGAATTAGATTTGCTCTGGTTTCGTTTAGGCTGAGAATCTGGGAATGCAGTGTCATAGTGAAATTTCTGAAAGCCATATCCCAAGGTCCCTTAAGTCTATTTGCTAGCTCAAGCTGATCTTCTGTTACATTTTTTACTGAAACAGGAGTTTGGCAAACATACAGAAATTGAGGACTGCAAGGTAATCTGACATTTAATTGAAGCATATAAATTTTTTCATCAGTAAGGTCAAACTGTTGTTGTAACATTAAGATACCTCCTTGCAAGTGCAGGTTTAGTCGCTCCTGGGTGGTCAGGGCCCTGGTGGAGAGCTGCACTACTTGATTAATGGCTGTAGCATCTGTTGTGGATTGGGTCAAAGCTATACCAGTGGTGGTAGCAGCTGTAACTGCGACAAGGGAGGCAGCAATAATAGCAGTGGTAACGCCAAAATCTCGCCTAACTCTGGAAAGGGAAATATCTTTTGTAAAATGAACCTCTTGAATGGAGGACTCATCCTCCGTTGGGAACCCCAGCATTCGGGATATTCTCATTAGCACTGCTGTCTTAATGGAGGAGTTCCAACAATTGGTCAACTCACAGAGGGAATTATTACAATTAACACAACCATTTTTGTGACTTTGAGTGGAGGTTACAAAGAAGAAAGATGGCTTAACACACACATGACCTCGAGTAGCATAGGTAGCTGAGGGATTTTCAAATGGCATCCATGGTGACAATAGGGCTGACATCTTTACATTTGTAAGTACCACATAATAATTGTTTGCCTAATTGTAAAAACTCTCCTGACAGTTTTTCTTTTGTATCTTGAGCATTTCTGTATGTCTTTTGAGAAGTACTGTATTTGATGAGAATTTTATTTTTTATCCTCCTCTTAAGTAGGGCCTGGACCAACTGATAAGCTCATCAGAGAGGAAATAGGGTTGGGAGAGGGGGAGGTAATCCCTCCAGGAAATCCCCCTTCAGGGTATGTTCTCACTGATATTTTTAAATCTTTCAATGGGCACCGCTGAAAGAAGGGTTGAGGTCATGAATGCAAATCCCTAGCGTTCGTGGGCATGGTAACACCAGCTAGCAAGTCCTTGGTAAAGACCACTCTTGCTTCCCCTTCCAGGGAAAGGGGCC
This sequence comes from Marmota marmota marmota, assembly GCF_001458135.2. Taxonomy (NCBI): domain Eukaryota; kingdom Metazoa; phylum Chordata; class Mammalia; order Rodentia; family Sciuridae; genus Marmota; species Marmota marmota. The sequence continues at coordinate 25,552,295 of NW_025999869.1, forward strand.
AAAAGCCCATGAAACCTCCTCTTCCGGACTCCCAAAGGATGTCATTATGAAAACAAATTGTATGTTTACATACTTTGTTTGCATCTGAGACATTATTCAGGATGGTAAAGGTCCATGTTGACTAACTGAAAGTGATAAATTCCAGGGATGTTGTGCTATTGGGTCAGAGGTCACAGGGCTTGGAATGAGACAATAGTGGCAAACAAAAAAGGCAAGACAGTATCATCTAGACCAACAGGTAAAACGATCCCAGGAGACGGAGGCCCCATCCACCATGTATGTACTTGTGGCTGGTGACAGAATAATGCACAATAGCATATACATGCAAAATAGCATATAGAGAGCCTTTGTCTGCATTGATGCATGAGAAAGGAAAAGTCCAGTTAAAGTCTCAGCAACAGCATGAGTGATTTTCACCCAGCTGGGTGTAATCCTTCCGGTTAGGTGCAGGAGAGCGGTGAGAGGTGAGAGCGGCAGTTGCAGTTATGCCCATGGGGACAGTAAGCTTTATGACGATGTCGGTCCGGGGACTCCTGTCCTGAGTTTTGTCCTTGGGATGTATTCTGCAAGATTTAAGAGAGAAGTATGTGCAACATTCTGATCATGATTACATGGGTGTGGATTGCTCTCATGTTTTTTTATTTGCAGTGGCATGAGTATTTTGCTCATTGAAGGGTTTTGCCGCTAGGTGGCGCCAAAGACCATCTGCTTTGCAGATAGTTGTCTGTGAGTGACAATTGGGGGCCATGCTTTGAAGTATGCCCACTTTGATCAGGCAGGCCAGCATAGGGCCTTGAGTTATTAGGCTGTTAGGCAGAGGCCCTTCTTTCCACATGCTTTCCTGTTAAGCACTCACCTGTGAGTTGCAGGCTATAATGGCACACATGAGCATGAAAAGAGTACCAGGGCTCTGGTCTCCAGTGGGTGACATGCTTATAGCTTGATCCGTCAGGATTTTAAGATCAACTCATGTTATTTTTGCGTGTCCTCCAGTGGAGGTGGGGTCGCGATGATTTCCTCCTCTCCTTTTTTCGGAACTTGGATGTTAATGGCTGGTCTGACATTTCTTGCTGGTACCCAGATGGGAAAATACAGGTGAAGCCTCTACCCTGGGTAATTAAAGGGTGTGGCCCCCTGGGGGACTGGGGCCAGAGAAGGAAAGGAGCCCCAGTGCTTATATGCAGGGCTTATCCCATTTGAGTCAAACGTAAGAAAATTGAGGGCAAAGAGAGCATGTGTCAATGCAAGGTGAGGATCTGAGAATGTATGAGTACTCTTGTTTTTGTAATGTATCCTCAAGTGTCCGGTTAGTCCTTTCAATTATTCCTTGCCCTTGTGGGTCATAAAGAATGCCTGTTATGTGGGTAACAGGACACTAGGAAATTCTGAAATTCCTGTGAGGTATAGGCTGGTCCGTTGTCTGTTTTTAGGAACCAAGGAACCCCAAGCATTAACATTGCTGCTTTCATTGCCTTTATGGCATTTGAGGCTTTCTCTCCTGGTTGTGCCATAGCATGTGTACATTTGGAGTAAGTGTCCACAATAACATGGACATACTTGAGCTTACCAAAGGAGGGGATGTGAGTGACATCCATTTGCCAAATTTTATTAGGGGAGAGGCCGCGGAGGTTTACTCCCTGTGGTTGCAGTGGTCCAAGTGGCACCAGAGGAGTGCAATTTTTGCAAGTTTGAACTAGATGCTTGCATTGGGTCATAGAAGGTCAGGAAACAAGGCCTTCAAATATTCGCAGACATGTGAAACTTAGTGTGGAGTATTCGTGCTTTCTCCAGGAAGTCTAACGATAGTGTGTTGCAGAAAATAAATTTATCCACTGGAGAGTTGCCTGTGGCAATTAATCCAGGGAGCCCAGTATGGGATCTTCTTACATGTGGGATGAACCATGGATGCTTCCTGTTTTCTGTGAGGTTCGAGCTTGGTCAATAGGGCTTACCTGTGGATATAAAAACTGCACAGAGAATTGCTTTTGCCACCTGGACAGAGTATTTACTGTCTGAGAAAATACTAATGGCAGTATCTGAGCTCATAATGAGTGCCTGTATTATTGCCCTAAGTTCTCCCAGCTGTACTGACCCTGAGTGGCCATCCACATGGGAGATGTCCTGTTCATTGGGAATTTTCAGAATAACACCGAAGGTGTGTGTGTTTATATCGGTGAACGCACATGGTGCTGATGGTATGGGCTGGGATATGGGGAATGCATCTTAGGAGTTGTAATCTCCAATGTTTGGAGATTACAAGGTTTGGAGCAACTTATCAGGGGGGAGATGGCTGTCAATCTGTCCAGGGAAGTCAGACAGTAAAGTTTGAAACAGAGTATTATTCTGAAAGAGTGTTGAGACCTCTGTGTATGTTAATGACAACACTAAGGTGTCTGACTCTATGTGAAAAATCTTGTTATAATAATATCTTACGATTAACCCTACCAGAAGTATGTTCTCTAGCTTACCTGTGATCTTGTGACATTCACTCCAGGCCAGATGCACTCAATATAGGGATCCGTGGGCCTGCCAAATAACACCGAGCGGTGCTCCAGACGTTATTAATATTATCTCCAGTAGGGGTTTTGACTGGTCATATCTATGGGTCTGTAGCCTTGAGAGGCTGTCATTGATCATTTGAACAGTTGTCTCTGCTTGAGGGGTTAGCTTTATTTTTGAGGAAGGATCATCTCCTTTTTTCAGTGAATCAAACAGAGGGGTAAGTGCATCAGGAAGTAAATAAAGGAAAGGCTTGAGCCAATTAATCTGGCCACATAACTGTTGTAGCTCATTAAGTGAGTATTGAGACCTAATAGTCAGGGTAGGCCTAAGAGGTTGTATTTTTGCAGCAATCTTGTAGCCCAAAAACTCATATGGGGCAGAATGTTGTACTTTGTCAGTGGCTATGCGAAGGCCTAGTATTTGGAGATTGTCCATCAGCCTCTTAAGGCAAATCTGCAATTTGTCAGAATCTGCGTGAGTAAGCAAAATGTCATCCATGACCAGGCAATGCTGTGTAAGGGGCCTGGTCACATGAGAAACAAAGATCTGACATATGGGAGGGCTATTTTTCATCCCTTGCGGGAGGACTGTCCATTGATATCTCCGGGAGGGTATCATGGTGTTAGGTTCCCACACTGTAAAAGCGAAAAAGGGTCTGTCCTGGTGTGCTATAGGGATGAAAAAGAAGCAATCCTTGAGGTTGATAGCAACAATAAGATAGTTGCTCAGGATACTGGCTGGAGGGATACCTGATTGAAATGAACTTATCTTTTTCATATGTTTGTTAATTGGCCTCAAATCTTGAAGTAATCTATGTTTCCCATTTTTCTTGGGGATTACAAAGATAGGCATGTTGTGTGGGCTTGGTGGAGGGTTCAGTATGCCCAAGATCTAATTGTTCCTGAATTACTTGCTTAAGAATTGTTAATTTGGGTTCTAGTATATGCCACTGTTCCACCCAGATATGATCTGTGGTGTCCCATTCCAGGGGGATGGGATCAGGTTTAGAGGTCAAGGGAACAATGGCCTTTAGAATTGGGGGGCACTGGTCTTGCCGATAGCCCTATCTTGTCATGTATCATTATTTCATCATATAAGGCTTTGTCATCAGTGGTTTTGACAGCATCCATGTCCTCCAGGATGTCCCTACTCCATAAGGTATTAGGGACTTCTGCAATCAAGGGATGAAAGGTACCCTTCTCTCCTTCCATGTCCTGCCACATGACAGAAGAGATAACTTTCCTAGTGGCCTGGAACCCACCAATGCCTTGTATATTGGGACCGGGCTCTGTCTTCTACTTCTCATCTTGGATGCTGTATTAGATGTAATGGAAACATCAGCCCTTGTGTCTACTATGCTTTTAACAGGAGTACTGTCAAGCATAATAGTCATTCTTGGTTTGGTTCCAAATGGGTAACATCTAGCGAATTTGCGGACGTCTGTTCCCTCTTACTGGCGGGGCTGAGAGTTGCCCCAAGGGGAGTTTAAAGGCCGGAGTTTGCAGTCCTTTGCCCAGTGATAACCCTTTTTGCATCTAGGGCAGGGTGTCTTGGGGCCAGGGTGGCTGCATTCTTGGGACAGTACCATTTAATGTGGCCTGGCTGATTACAGCCCCAGCAAATGGGATCAGATCTTGGTTGGGAAGGTCCATTGTTCTTTTTTATTAGTAGCTTGTTGATAGCAGCTGTTAAAGCCTGAATGGGCCCCGAGAAAGGGGATACTTCTTTAGTAGCAGAAATCCACTTAGAGAGGGATTCACTGTGGACGGGGGGCAATTGCAGCCCTAGTTTTGGCTGTAGCCCCTTCCCATACCAACTGTTTGACTAGCGAATCTTGAATAGGGCCAGGTCGGGATGCCTCAATGACTCTGGACAAAAAGTCAGGAAACCACTCAATGGGGATTCTGGATCAGGTTTCTGAAGAGTTCATATTTTGGAGGTGTAATGTTTTTAAGACTCTTCAGGTTAAAGTAAATGACATTTCCAATTCTGGATTGTTCTTGAGGACTCATATAGGCACCGCGACCAGTCAACATGTCTAGGGTGATGGCGATGTCATAGGAGAGGTTGCTTCTTGCTATTTGTTCTGCCTCCTCCTCGAAGGGAGCTTTCCACTGTAAATATTGTGGACAAGTTAAACATTCCTTGAGGAGGTTCATCCAATCAAAGGATGTTTGTAATTGAGCTGACCATTGCTTTTACACCTCCTCAAAGTAAGGAGAGCTAGGCTCAGACTCCTGAGAAGCCTTTCTCAGTAATGCTAGATCTGGTAAAAGAGTAAGTACCAGGGTCTATTTTCTGCGTTGCAACCAAGATTCACTGGGTAGGCAGAAAAGGGGTTACGAGAGGAATGGGGGGTTGATAAGGGGCCGAGGGCCTTAAAGGGTGTCTCCTCGGAGCAGGAGTGTAATTCTTTCCATGAATATTTTGGAGATGAGCCATCCTTTCTCGAGTCATTGTCCTCATCTGAATCAATGACACTCGAGGCAGAGGCCTGGAGAGTCATTGTTTTGTCCTCCAAAGAGTCATTATGCTTTTGAATGATATCTTCTGCTAAAGAGCCTTGAAGGCTGGCAATGATGGCTAGAAGGCTGGCAATGATGGCTAGAAGAATCGGTATTAAAGAGGCAGGGGGAATGTGTCCCTCATGGACCTCCTTTTACCTTGCAGAGTATAAGACTTTCATTCAAATTTGTGGATCCCTATGTTTTCGGGGCCAATCCAGGGTGCTAAATAGATAGCTTCCTGCCAGAAGTGATTGATGTCTTTTGGTTTCACCTTAAGTCCATGCTGAGAAAGCAGTGCTTTCAGAACTGCTAGTTGTGGGGGGTACGGTGGGAATGTTGCCCGTGACTGGTTAGTGGACTTATTAGAGGCCTCCTGGAGTCTCTCAAATATGAACAAAGCCACACTAATAACCCCCTATAAGGATCAAGATACCAAAAACAGGAACCCAAGGGGATGGTTCAGACATGGAAGTCCCTAGAAAGGACAAACAAGAGTGTGTTTAGGATCCAATGTCTTGTGATTAGTGGGGGACTTCCTTGACTTGCTAGGTCAAGGCCATATGCCTATATGGTGTCTCCTGAGGGAAGTTCTCTTTAACAGAGAAAATCAAGGTTCCAAAGTCTGGGAGGATCAGTCCCTTATGTGAATTCCTGGGTGAAACAAGGGGAAGGAAGAGCTATAAGGTGACGCCAACCTTTATGGTGGTATGTGCCTCAACTTGGGAGCCAATGCTCGACAAGGACAAGGAAAGGGGTTAAGAGGGTAAGAGCAAGAAAAAGGGGTTCCATGTTCACCTTCAAGGAACCGTCAGCACATAGAACAGGGAACAGGTCCCTACCCGAGGTCAATAGGGGGCCAGCCCTGAGGTGCGCGGGTGTGAGCAGACATTGGGTGCCAGATGTTGCTGTGGGTCACTCGGCTACCTCAGTTGTGGTGGGTGTGGGGGACACGGAGTCAAAACACAGACACCAGGAGCTGGTGAGAGCAGGTAGGTGGCAGACCTTAGCCGACCTCCAGCAAGCTTGTTTAATGCAGAAGTGATTACAACTGATGGGCGCATCCTCCAGTCATACATAGGCAAACAGGTTATATAACATTTAGAAACCAATCATCTTATGATTAATGTAACTGCACTATGAGGAAGCTCTAAATATTGCTACACGGTGGAAAGCAGACTGATAGGATCATTGTCCCTATGAAAAGGGGGCGTTATGAGTTGGGGGAATCATGCCCTGAGGCCCTTGTCTCTCTGTTCCCTGGCAACGCTGACCTCAGTCTCTGAGGATGTGGTTTCTCAGAGGCTCGCTAGAGCAGAGCGCCTCATCCTGCAGGTGTTCCTGTCAGGCCTGTAGGAGCATAAGTTTTCCTAGCACTTGGAGCTGCTCGTAGTTGTGAGTTGCAAACTGAAAGTTACTCCCACAACATTTCTCAGAGAAATAGAAAAAGCAGTCATGAAAATCATGTGGAAAAATAAGAGACCCAGAATAGCTAAAGCAATCCTTAGCAAGAAGAGTGAAGCAGGTAGCATCACTATACCAGACCTTAAACTATACTACAGAGCAAACAGCATGGTATTGGAACCAAAATAGACTAGTAGACCAGTGGTACAGAATAGAGGACACAGAGACTAACCCACATAATTACAGTTATCTTATATTAGACAAAGGTGCCAAAAACATGCATTAGAGAAAAGATAGCCTCTTCAACAAATGGTGCTGGGAAAACTGGAAATCCATCTGCAACAAAATGAAATTAAACCCCTATCTCTCACATGCATTAAACTCAAAGTGGATTGAGGACTAAGGAATTAAACCAGAGACCCTGTGTCTAATAGAAGAAAAAGTAGGCCCCAATTTCCATCATATCAGATTAGACCCCTACTTCCTTAATAAGACTCCTATAGTGCAAAAATTAAAATCAAGAATTAATAAATGGGATGGATTCAAACAAAAAAAGCTTCTTCTCAGGAAAAGAAACAATCAGGGAGGTGAATAGAGAACCTGGGAGCAAATATTTACCACTTGCACATCAGATAGGGCACTAATCTCCAGGGTATATAAAGAATTCAAAAAGCTAAACACCAAAATAACATATAACCCAATCAATAAATGGGCCAAGAAGCTGAACAGACACTTCTCAGAAGGTGATATATAATCAATCAACAAATATATGAAAAAAGGTTCAACATGTCTAGCTATTAGAGAAATGGAAATCAAAACTACTCTAAGATTTCATTTCACTCCAGTCAGAATGGCCGCTATTAAGAATACAAACAGGGCTGGGGATGTGGCTCAAGCGGTAGCACGCTCGTCTGGCATGCGTGCGGCCCGGGTTCAGTCCTCAGCACCACATACCAACAAAGATGTTGTGTCTGCCAATAACTAACTAAATAAATAAATAAATATGTTAAAAAAAAAATACAAACAACAGTAAGTGTTGGTGAGAATGTGGGGGAAAAGGCATGCTCATACATTGCTGGTGGGACTGAAAATGGTGCAGCCAATATGGAAAGCAGTATGGAGATTTCTTGGAAAACTTGGAATGGAACCACCATTTGACCCAAATATCCCAATCCTTGGTCTCTACCCAGAGGACTTAAAAACAGCATACTACAGGGATTCAGCCACATCAATGTTTATAGGAGCACGGTTCACAGTAGCTAAACTGTGGATCCAACCTAGATGCCCTTCAGTAGATGAATGGATAAAGAAAATGTGGTATGGGGCTGGGGATGTGGCTCAAGCGGTAGCGCGCTCGCCTGGCATGTGTGCGGCCCGGGTTCGATCCTCAGCACCACATACAAAGATGTTGTGTCCGCCGATAACTAAAATAAAAAATAAATATTAAAAAATTCTCTCTCTCTTTAAAATAAAGAAAGAAAGAAAGAAAATGTGGTATATGTACACAATGGAATATTAACTCCGCAGTAAAAGAGAATAAAATCATGACATTTGCAAGTAAATGGATGGAGCTGGAGAATATAATGCTAAGTGAAGTTAACCAGTCCCAAGAAAATAAATGCCGAGTAGTAGCATGCCGGTAGTGCACTTGCCTAGCATGTGTGAGTGTTTTCTCTGATATAAGGAGGCAGACTCATAGTGGGGTTAGGAGGGGAAGCATGGGAAGATTAGATGAACTCTAAAGAGGGCAAAGGGGTGGAAGGGGAAGGGAAAGGCAAGAGGTATAAAAAAGATGGTGGCATGAGATGGACATCATTACATGTATGAGACACGAATGGTGTGAATATACTTCATGAGATGGACATCATTACATGTATGAAGACATGAATGGTATGATTATACTTTGTATACAACCAGAGATATGAAAAATTGTGCTCTATATGTGTAATATGAATTGTAATGCATTCTCCTGCCATATACAACAAATTATAATAAAAAAATAAAATTAAAAGGAAAAGAATGGATTAAAAAAATCTTTTCAATAAATGGTACCAAATTGTATTTTATGACCAGATTAGAATTACTAGACTTATAATGAGCTTGTTATTAAAAAGCTAGACTGTTTCACCTAATTCCACTATAAATTTTTCCCCCTAAATAACATAAAGTTTGGTCTGGGGTTGTGGCTCAGTGGTAGTGCACTTGCCTAGCATGTGTGAGGCACTGGGTTCGATTCTTAACACCAAGTATAAATAAATAAATGAATAAAGGTCCATCAATAACTAATAAGAATTTTTTAAAAATAAAGTTTACATAATCAACCAAATATTCTTAAGAACAAGTCTGTAGTGGGCGTGGTGGTGCACACCTGTAATCCCAGCAGCTCAGGAGGCTGAAACAGAAGGATTGGGAATTCAAAGCCAGCCTCAGCAATTTAGGAAGGCCCTAAGCAATTTAGGGAGACCCCATCTCTAAAATATTAAAAAAGGGCTAGAGATGTGGCTTTGTTTTTTTGTGGTGCTGGGGATTAGAACCCAGGCCTTGTGCATGTGAGGCAAGCAGAGTCACTGTTTCTGTGCCAAATATTATAATAGCTATCATAGTTAGTCAAAAACTATGAGAAATCCACTGTTTGTTTTACTGTTATATTTTATCTACTATATAAAAATATTTTTGCCTTTTATTTCTAAGGGATGAAAGTCCAATGAAAGCAAACTTCCTTCAAAACATGGTAGAAGACAGAACAGAATCTGCATTATCATATTATGAATTCCTCTTGCATATTCAGCAACAAGTAAATAAATGAACAAATGAAGAAATTTGGCTTAGTTATTGCTAAGGAAATCACAAAGCAGAATTCCTGGGAATGTGTAATACCTTCCTTTTCTATTTAAATTTGTGAACTAATGTGATGATTAAGATGTTTTCACTGTGATTTCAACAAACTATAGCAAATAAAGGACTACAGCAGAGACTCAAACATAAAACTCTGAAAATACTGTATTTTTCAAATCAAAATATATCTACATATGATTGGATACCTTTTTTCCTTTGCTGCCAATTATGTTCAAGTTGTTACAGATTGAAATAAGGAAAAGATATTATAGAGGTAAAGTACATTTTGTAAAATAAAGACTTCTGTGTTCCACATGTATATTTTTTATTTTTCTGAGTTTTTGGCTGCTACATTTAAAACCTCATGAGACTAAGTGTTGGAGGGAAGTTATGAATCCATTAATAATGATCTTTTTACAATTGGGAAATCCAAAAGTAAATAGAATGTAGAAGAGCTAGAATTCATACCCCATACTGTTTTGTTTTATTTTTAAAGAAAGGAAAAGTATCATCATGTTAAATTAAACAGGCAAACTAACTGTAGTCTAGCTTGAGAAGAATATGAAGTAACACATTCAAGCTTTAAAATCTGTCAGTATTCTCTATACTTGAAGAACAAAATCACTTTGATTTGAAGTGAAAGATGTAATTAGGTGGTTCTCTGATTTGGCTGCAGATGACTTGGACATACTGTTTTCTTTGCAATGAAAAGAATTTGAGCTGTCTTCATAAATATTGGGACTGGCAATGATAATAGGGAAATGAGAAATTTAGTTATCTTGATCCTTTAGGTGTGCTTTTATTTGGTACATTTCTGCTCCGTGATATATAATAAAAGTGCTTTTTTGGTGAAATGAGAATGAATGAAAGAAGTTAAAGGTTTCTAAAATGTTATGTCAAATGCATCAGTAACATTTTTCTAAGAAGTTTGATAATTAAATTGGGATATTATTATTCTGGGATATTAAAACCTATTAAAGCATGAATGCTGCTGTTTGATTTGGTGAATATTAAGATTACACAAATCCAATATATTGGATATATTGGTTGCTGAACATGTTCAAAAGACTGCTTTTTTGATTCAGCTAGAGAATATAATCAAAACTTACTGAGCAGATTTTGTTTACAAACAGGTAAATTACATCTGTGTATTTACAGTGCTGTGATATAATTAATATCTTTAAGAGTTTGGCTCAGTTTTCACCGATTCATCTTGTCTCGTATGAACTTCTTAAAAGATAATGTACATGTATAATACTTGATGAAAAGATTTTTGGTTTTTTGTTTTAATAGGTTACAAAATGTGTTTACAATCTTGGTCTTACATGATCACCAATGAATAGTAACTTTCAGGTTTACATCCATGTGGGCTGACTTAACTGAATTGTTTGGTGTGGGGAAGAAGCAAATCCCTCTAGAGTACACAACTACTACTTGCCAGCTGGATTAGAATAATTGTGTTTATGAAAATACCATCTCCTTTAAGCAGTGTTAAGATTTGTTTTCAAGCCGGGTGCGGTGGTGCACGCCTGTAATCCCAGCGGTTTAGGAGGCTGAGGCAGGAGGATCTTGAATTCAAAGCCAGCCTAAGCCAGAGCTAGCTCAGTGGCTGAGTGTCCCTGAGTTCAATCCCTGGTCCCGCCCCGCCCCCCGCCCCCCACCGCCTCCCGCAAAAAAAAAAAAAAGATTCATTTTCAGTGTGCAAGTGGTACATTGAACTGGAAGGTTTCTTGAAAGCTCTTTCTTTTGTTAGGAAGCAATTTTTAAATTACAGCAAATTAAATTTATATTTTCCCATCTTTTTAAGAAACAGTCATTACACACTGATGTTTCTTAAAAGAATTAATTTTTTTACATTTTAAGTAAGAAATTAAATGAATTATTCATTTAATGTAATTTTAAACTTTGACATTTATAAGTTCTTTCTGAATAGTAATGAAAAATCTTCTAGAAGGAAACATTTGTGCTTCTAGGGATAATCTTCCTTGTGCCTCACTACATCCCTAAGTGGATACGACTCATGTTATTACCACATACTTTGTTAGTGTATTTCAAAAATTTACTTTGAAAAATTATTTTAAATATTGTGTAACATGCAATCCAGAATAATTTTATAACAGGTCATTAAAAAACACATAACTTTAGTTAGGATTCACAATATTTGTTCTCCAGGTAATAAGAGAATGAATGAACCTTTTGGGAATATTGATATATAAAACAATTATTTTTTTGCAATATGAATGTGTTTTTTAGTTAGTTTTTTTTTTTTTCTTTGCAGTAAGGCACTACCTGCCATTATCATCTTGTATTACTTTTTGATGTAAAGCAACTAATATTTACACTATACCATATTTTTTTTATTGTAGTTGTAAATTATGAACGATCCTTGAATTTTCTACAGATCTACAACTACTAAAGTAACAGACAAGGGCAATCTTGGTATATAAATCTGAGCATGACAGTTCTACCATAAAAAGTACTCTATTTTTCTAATTTCTAGAATTTTTAAAATAACATTTCTGTAAGTCTGACATACTAATATTCACTCAAGCAGTACCATTTATTTTAGTTTGCATATGTCTTCATTGTTTTTAATTTAATGTAATGTATTGAGTCTAATAGACTGTTTTGCAATAATTAGAATAAAAGATTTATTTCTTCTAATCAAAGATGCATAACAGCTATTATCTAGGGGACCACCAAATGTGATTTTGAGATTTTGTTAGCTATTACAAATCTAATCCTTATATAGAAATTTTACTTTTGTAAAGTAGTGTATAATATTGTAACATTCAATTCTTGTTCTCAATTCAAATATGTATTGATCTTCAGTGTGCTGTGTTACATCTTGCTTCTCTGAAATGTTAGAGACAAGATTTGTCTTCCTTTTTACAGTTTGTAATATTCACTGTTTTATTCCTGTAAAAAAAAAAAGAAAAAAGAAAAAGTCATTTGTAACCCATGCAAACAATCGTTTGATCTGTGCTAACTTATCAATTTGACTATTCAATAAAGTTAATTGAAAGAGCTTACAAACAGTGACTGGTTATTTTAAATGATAGGAAACAACTTGCCAATCACTGAGCAGGGCTATGTTGTGTATCCACATTAAGTCACTGGAAAATTATTGCTAGAGAGTTTTAAATCTCCTAAATCGGTGTCTGTGAAATTATGCACTGAATTTTTGGTGCTCACTATACAAGGATAGCTAGGTTTCAAATTCCAGATTGAAAGTTGTTTTTTCTTGGATATTGTCAACATATTGCTTCATTGTCTTGTGGGCCCTTCTATTCCTGAAAAGAAGATAACTGATAATCTTATCTGTTAGCTATTAGGAGTTTTATCCTTAATATTCTATAGTTTTATTATTCTGGGCTTATTATTTATCCTGTTTGTTATTCAGAACAAACTTGAATCTGAAGTTCCTTGTCTGTTTTTAATTTGAGAAAATTCCCAGCCATTTGCTTTTAAATATTTGCTTCTATTTTTTTTACCCCCAGAATTTTTATTTGACATTTGTTTTCACATTGGGGATTGATCCTAGAGAGCACTTTACTACTAAACTACATCCCTAGCCCTTTTTATTTTTTTATTTTGAGATAGGGTCTGATGAAGTTGCCTTGAAATTTAGACCCTCCTGCCTCAGCCTTCTGAGTCACTGGGATTATATGCATGTGCCACCATGCCCAGCTCACTTAATTTTTTATGCAAAATCTAAGATTTGTATCTGCAGTTTATATGAAATTATTATTATTAGCCTCTCTAGAAAGTGCTAGGTTTAGCCAAGTGTGGTGGCACATGTCTGTAATCCCAGCGATTTGGGAGGCTGAGACAGGAGGATCACAAGTTCAAAGCCAGTCTCAGCAGTCTAGGGGAGGTCCTAAGCAACTTAGCAAGACCCTGTCTCAAAAAAAAGGGGGAGGCTGGTGATGTCACTCAATGGTTAAGTACTCCTGGATTAAATCTCCAGTACCAAAAAAAAAAAAGAATGCTAGGTTTAAATGAAAATATGTAAAACATTGGAAATGCCAAGTTTTAACACTTAACTGTAAAAGAAAGTTTTCTTTAAATGTATAGGAAGTTTGGATACTCAGCGCTAGACCTAAAGCAAAGTGGTACATTTAAAAACAATAATTTTAAAAGGCTGGGTTTGCCCATGGAAAGCCTATGGTGGTAGAGATAGAAATTACTGCAAGAATAAAAAGTATGCACATATATTAATGAATTACACATTAGTGCCAGGAAGACCAATCACATGACATTCTTTATCAAAGAATCACTGGGAAGTACCAGGATAATCAGTGAACTACAGAAAAATAGTCCTTCAAAATAAATAAGCATGGAATATGAAATCTGGATACTCTTACCTGACTAAATGAGTGATCATACATCAACACATCTATTTAAGGAACCAAAACACATTTGGTTTTTGTAGGCTCCCAAACCCACAAATCTCGTTTACCCTGGAATCGAATCTGGTTGACTTTGTTTTTAAAGGAAAAGAGCAACTATGGGTGTGTAGCTCAGTGGTAGAGCACTTCCCTAGCACATGGGAGCTTCTAGGTTCAATGCCCAGCACCAAAAATAAGGGGATTTTGTCTTTTGTTTACTTTTGGTACAGGAGCTTTAACCCAACATTGCTTTACCACTGTGCTACATCCCCAGCCCTTTTTGTTTTTTATTTTGAGAATCTCTCACTAAGTTGCTTAGGGGTTTCACTAAATTGCTGAGGCTGTCCTTGAACTTGGGATCCTTTTGTCTCAGCCTCTAGAGCCCCTGGGATTACAGGTGTGCACCTCTACGCCTGTCAAAAATAAGGGGATTTTGGGCTGGGATATAGTTCAGTGGCAAAGTCCTGGGTTTGATCTCCAGTTCCAAAAAGGGTTGGGGAGAGGTTAAAAAGGAGATGTAGCTGGGTGTGGTGGTGCACATCTATAAATAAATCCCAGCAACTCAAGAGGCTGAGATGGGAAGACCACATGTTCCAGACCAGGCTTCGCAACTTAGCAAGACTCAAAAAATAAAAAGGACTCGAGATGTGGCTTAGTGTGTAAAGCACCCCTGGGTTCAATCCCCAGAGCCAAAGTAAAGGGGGAATGCATATTGTAACTTGCATATTTATAAGCTTATATGTTCATCCAGGTTGTGATTATTTCCTTCAGACATTGATTACTGACAAGAGGAGACTGGACCTCTCTGAATACAAATTTCTTTTTTTTTTTTAAATGTCTGGAATTTTTATATTTTTAATTTGTTTTTTGTGGTTGTAGATGGACAGCGTATATTTATTTTATTTATTCATTTTTATGTGTTGCCGAGGATCGAGCCCAGTGTCTCACACATGCTAGGAAAGTGCTCTGCCACTGAGCTACAGCCCCAGCCCCGAATACGAATTTCTTATAATTAAACCTTTCTCACCGGGTGGTGGGGGTGGGGGGGTGTTGTGGCTCAGTGATAGAGCACTTGCCTAGCATGTGTGAGACACTGGATTCTATCCTTGGCACCACATAAAAATGAATAAATAAAGGTATAAAAAAAAAAGTTGTATCTGTTTTTAAAAATACTTAAAAATAAACCTTTCTCATTTCAGATATTCACTTAAACAGTACAAAGAAACTTGTAAAATAATTAATGCTAGTTTGAAGGTTTGCAACCTACGGATTGAAGAAAAACACTACTCCCTAAATTTTTAAATTTAAAATAGAGATAACTGGTATGATTCTGAATTAGTTGAGAATTATTTTTCTGAAGGGATCTTACTGTGTTGCACAAGCTACTCAAGCCACAGAACCTGTCTTGAAACTTTTAACACTATTTTTTGGGGGGGAAAGGAGGCATGGAACCAGGGCCTCACACAGGTAAGCATGTGCCTTACCACTGAGCTACATCCCCAGCCCCCTGAGTTTAACATTTACAACTAGCTAAGTAGCTGGTGGAAATGACTGATGAAGAAATGAACAACCAATATATTGGTAAAACTAGAAAGTCCATCCACAATCACAAGAACTTGCTTTTCAAGTGTTCCTCCTTTCCTTGCAGTCTTTGTTCGTATGCATATGAACTATGTACACACATAAATCATAGTGAAGGTTTGATTTTGCTTTATATATTATACATGTTGCTTTATCATTGTTAATGTTTGACTAATAGCCCATAATTAGTTATTTAATAAGTACTCATCTCCCAGTATTGGAAATTCTAAGGTTTCACAGTTTTTCACAAAACATTTTATGCCAATAGTTTCTTTTTCCTTTTTTTTTTTTTTTTTTTGGTACCAAGGATTGAACCCAGGGGATCTTTACCACTGAGTCATGTCCTCATCCATTTTTAGTTTTTATTTTAGGACAGGGTCTCACTGAGTTGTTGAGATTTGAATTTGCAATCCTCTGTGCCTCAGCCTCCGGAGTTGCTGGGATTACAGGCATGTGCCACCACATCGGGCAGTTTTTTCCTTCTTGGTAATAATTATGTTAAATTTTAAGTGGTCACTAAAAAAATAAATAAATAAAATAAAATTATTTGGTTCCAAGTACATGATTGTGACAATGCTAATTTACACCAGCACACCATCTGTGTTAGCTTTTCATCATGATATGGTACATGATTTCATTCTCATAAATGGAGACTCTTTCTTAAATTTTGGTTAGAATTAATTGGTATCATAACTAGCACTTCTTCCAATTTTGTTTCTCCATGGTGATACCAAACTAAATCATTTAGAAGGATGAGATTTGTTGTAATTCTGACTGTTATATGTAAGGGAACATGCAAAACAATATTGCCTGAAATAGTGCATCAATACATCTAATCTGTGAAAAAATTTGGTGAATTTGTGTAAATTATTCTTAATGTCTGTTTTTTTTTTTTTTTTTTCCTTGAGAATTAAGACTATGCGGCCCAAGCTGGTCTTGAATTTGTAAGCTCACAAATTCTCCCACCTCAGCCTCCCCATTAGGTGAGACTAGTGTCCTGCACCACCATACCTGGCCCTACAAATTTTTCTTAAGGCACCATCTGGAGTTCGGAGATCTAGGTTTGTGCAGATACACAGGGGAAACTTTTCCAATATTTTAGAAATTATCAACTAAAGACAATTCAAGTATTAATACTTTAAAATTAACTAGGATTTAACTTTCAATCAAGGGTGACATTTGTATACACACACACACACAGCCCCTATACTGGGATTGAATCCAGAGATGCTCTACCGCTAAATTCCATCCCTAGCCATTTTTCAAATTTTGAGACAAGGTCTCACTAAGTTGCTGAGACTGGCCAAGAACTTGAACTTCCGATCCTCCTGCTTCAGCTTCCCAAAGTAGCTACAATTACAGTCGTGTTTCACCATACCTGGCTCCGTCATTATATTCTTTGTTGAGCTCCTTCTGTTGCTGAATCCAAAAAAGGTCTTCTTTTTCTCCACTTCTTTCCTTATATAAACGCAGTGTTTCCATGCTGAGAAACGGAACCCAGGAATCAGGCACACTAGATAAATGCTCAACCACTGTGCTTCCTAGCTTCCTGATGTCAGGGTTTCTTTGTAGGGAGCCCAGTAGGCTGCTTCACCATCTGTTAGCTTTTTATCATTGTGACATAAACAACTTAAAAGAAGGAAAGATGTATTTTGGCTCATGGTTTCAGTCCGTGATCACTTGGCCCTTCCCTTTGGGCCTTTGTTGAAAAAGGACATTGTGGTGGGGAGCCGGAGAGGAAAAGGGGATGCGGAGGAGTGAAAGGGAGAGAAGGGAGTCCAGGGCACACAACCCCCTGTGACCCACCTCCAGAAGTTTCCCCCACCTCCAGAAGTTTCCACCACCTCCTGTTAAGCCTACCAGCTGGGGGCCAGGCCTTACTGTGTGTGTGTGTGTGTGTATGTGTTTTGCTGGTGATTGAACCCAGGACTTTGTGCATGCTAGGCAAGCACTCTACCAACTGAACTATTTCCTCAGTCCCTACATCAAACTTTTCCCATGATTTTTTGCAAGGGAAGGAGTGAACTTTTCCCATGATTTTTTGTAAGGGAAGGAGTGAACTTTTCCCATGATTTTTTGCAAGGGAAGGAGCACAGGTCCCAGACGGATGGTCAGCAGAGTTGTTTATCTTATCTCTGTGAAGGTCAGTGAGTTTCCAGACCCTGAGAACCTAAAAGAAAACAAATGATCCAAAAAACCCTGTTGATCCATGTTCGGCTTTTGTTATGGCCAATTTTTGCTACGTGCTGTTCTCTCATCAATTCAGGTATGACCTTTCCCATGGGATGGGACTTGGAAGTGGTGAAGCACTTACTTGCAGTTTAATCAGGCAAGAGGAAAGGAAAGGGAAAATCTAAGACTGGGGAAAAAATTTAACTTGTGCTGGAAAGATTTTTCCTTAGCCCATTACATGGCTCCATTGTGAGGCATTGTTTTAGGAACTGCAGCAGTGGACAAAACAGTGCTTGCCTTCATGGAGCTTGCGTCCCAGTTGGCGAGAAACAGAGAAAACTAGTATATTTAGCCGGTGAAATGGTTATAAGCACGAAGAAGAAAGTAGGATGGAGAAGGGCACTAGGGAGTGTTGGCAATTTAGATAGAATAGGCACGCAAGCTTCATTAGGAAAGTTTCCTTTGAAACAAAAATACGTGAGGAAACCCTAGGAACAACCAGGCATGCACTGGGAAAAAGTGCAGGTGCGAATGGGAATCGGCACCAAGAACAAGCCCGACGCAAAGCTCCCCGAAGCGTCTCTCTCGAATTGTGTATTTTCCCGGGCTCTGAGCGAGAAGGCAGGTCTGCAGACAACCGCCTTGTCGCAACAGCCTCCATTTTACTTCCTGGCAAAATACAAAATGAACCCGCTTCTCACTGGCATCTTTTTCCTGTCAATCAGGGTGCCACTTCTATTCACCTCCGAGTGAACACAGAAAGGATCCGTTCGCGGATAAGGGGTGAAGTGAGACTCAGCCAAAGCCGGGAAGGACCCAGCATCCGGCCCTGCCCTCACTCAAGATGGCGGCCAGAGCTGAGTGCGCGGCCTATCCGAGCAGGGCGCATGCTCCGTGGGCGGCCACGGGCGCCAGCGCAGCGGATCGACCCGGAAGAGGTGGCCTGGAGTCGCGGCACCTCCCTCTTCACCCCCAAGGTCGCTGCCGCTGCTCGTGTATGGTGGGAAGGACGGAGCCAATAGCCTTAGCTGCTGCCAGCGGGGAAAGGCCAGGTCTTGAGCCTGTGGGCTTCTTAGTGTCAGGATTGGAATTATCAATGATCAGCAATTCTGCTTCTGGGTATATGACCCAAAGAATTCCTGAATGTATGGTGCCCAAGAGACATTTGTATACCCATGTTCATAGCATTATTTAAAGTAGCTAGAACGTGGAATTAACCCAAATGGCTGTCAATGGGAGAATAGATAAGCAAAATGTGGTATATACATATAATGGAATATTATTCGGCCTTTAAAAGGAAGGAAACTCTGCAATGTGCTACAGCATTGATGAACTTTGAAGATATTAGGCCAGAGTGAACAGAGTGGTCACAAAAAAGACAAATACTGGGCTGGGGTAGTGGCTCAGCGGTAAAGCGCTCGCCTGGCACGTGCGAGGCCCTGGGTTCCATCCTCAGCACCACATAAAAGTAAACAAAGGTATTGTGTCCAACTAAAAATAAATATATTAAGAAAAGACACATACTGCAAAGTTCTACTTAATAAATTGCCAGAGACTGTAGGAAAAGGAAAATGGCAAATTACTGTTTAGTGTGTGTAGAGTTCCAGTTTTACCTGGGCTAGGGATGCAGCTCAGTGTTAAGAGTGCTTCCCAAGCATGCCCTTGGTCCTGGTTCAGTCCCTAGCACTGCAAAACAGAAATTCTTTTTAAAAGAATTATGGAAATTGAGCTGGGATTGTGGCTCAGGTAGAGCGCTTGCCTGGGGTGGGGGGGTTCTGATCCTCAGCACCACATAAAAATAAAGGCATTGTATTGTGTCCATCTACACCTAAAAAAAAAAAAATGTTAAAAAAAAATTATGGAAATTGGCCTGGCATGGTGGCGAGAGGCTAACACCAGAGAATCACCAGTTCAAAAGCAGCCTCAGCAAAAGCGAAGCACTAAACAACTCAGTGAGACTCTGTCTCTAAATAAAATACAAAATAGGGCTAGGGATTTGGCTTTGTGGTCAAGTGCCTTTGAGTTCAATCCCTGGTACCCATCCCCCAAAATAATTCTTTTTTAAAAAGCTGGGCACAGTAGTGCATCCCTGTAATCCCAGAGGCTCAGGAGACTGAGGAGAAATTGCAAGTTCAAAGCCAGTCTCAGCAATTTAGTGAGAACTTGTCTCAAGATTTAAAAATGAATGAATGAAAGAACTGGAGATGTGGCTCTGTAGTTAAACTCCCCTGATTCAATCCTCATTATAAAAAGGGGGGAATGATGGTAAATTTTTATGTTATATGTACCTTACCTTACCACAATTAAAAAAAAAAGTTTAAAAATCAGTTGGTCAGAAATGTATGGATTTTTCTATGGACTCTATTTTATTTCATTGATCTCCATGGCTGACCTTCTACCAGAATCACATTTATATTCACTACTGTAATTTTACAGCAAATTTGGAAATCATAGTGTGTGGGGCTTCAAACTTTGTTCTTATTAAATATGTTTGTTATTCTGGGTTCCTTGAATTTCCACTGAATATCAGGATTAGCTTGTCAAAACTGAACAAATAAACTAGATGGGATTTTGACAAAGATTACATTGAATCTGTAGGTCGATATGAAGAGTATTACCATCTTAATAACATTAAAGATCCATGAACACAGAATGGTTTTCCATTATTTAGAGCTTTAATTTCTTTCAATAATGTTTTGTGGGTTTTGGTGTTCTACATCTTGTACTTCTTTTATTAAGTTCTTAAGATTTTATTATTTTTATTCTAAGTGGACTTGTTTTTTTAATCATTTTTGCACTGTTAATTGCTAGTGTATAGAAATCCAATTGATTTTTGTATATTGATCTTTTTTTCCTGTAATCTTATTTATCAGTTTTAATAGTTTTTTAATTGGGTTCTATAGTTTTTTGTTTTTTTTTTTTTTAAATATACAAGATCATGTCCTGCCAGGTGTGGTGATGCACACTGTAATCCCAGCAACTCTGGAGGCTGAGACAGGAGGTTTTCGAGTTCAAAGCCAGGCTAGGCAACAGGAGGCGCTAAGCAACTCAGTGAGACCCTGTCTCTAATAAAATACAAAATAGGGCTATGGAGGTGGCTCATTGGTTGAGTGCCCCTGAGTTCAATCCCTGGTACNGTTGACCACTAAGCCACACTCCCAGCCCTATTTTTTTTGTAGTTTATTTAAAGACAGGGTCTCACTGAGTTGCTTAGTGCCTTGCCATTGCTTAGGCTGGCTTTGAACTGGTGATACTTTGGCCTCAGCCTCCCAAACCACTGGTATTTTAGGCGTGCGCAACTGCTCCCGGCTTCCTATTTCTATTTTGCACAGTGGGGTTTTTTTTTTTTTTTTTTTTTTATCATGAAAAAGTTGGTTATGTGGTTGGGGGACACTGGGGATTGAACCTAGGGGTGCTCTATCACTGAACTACCCCCCTGCATCCTTTTTTAAAATTTTATTTTGAGATAGGGTCTCACTGAATTGTTGAGGCTGGCCTCAGACTTTCAATCCTCCTGCCTCAGCCTCCTGAGTAGCTACAATTAAAGACGTGTGCTACTGCACCCAGCTAGAATATTGGGTTTTGTCAAATCCTCTCCTGCCCTGCCACAATCTGTTGAGATGATCATGTGGTTCTTCCTTTGTTCTGAGTAGGACAGGAAATTTAGAAATAAACAAGATGCATATGCAAATTTAGTATATGATAAAGGTGCATTTTAAGTCAGTAGGGAAATACTTAAATTTTAGTGAATGAGTAGTTATTTGGTAAAAGATAAAATATTTATAAGCTGGGTATGGTGGTGCACATCTATAATCCTAGCTGGCTTCGAAGGCTGAGACAGGAGGATCACAAGTTCAAAGCCAGCCTCAGCAAAAGTGAGGCACTAAGAAATTCATTAGACCCTGTCTCTAAATAAAATACAAAATAGGGCTGGGGATGTGACTCAGTGGCTGAAGGACCCTAAGCTCAATCCCCAGTAACCCCCCCCAAAATTTTTTTTTTAAAAGAATTTTTTTAATATTTATTTTTCAGTTTTCGGCGGACACAACATCTTTGTTTGTACGTGGTGCTGAGGATTGAACGCGGGCTGCACGCATGCCAGGCGAGCGCGCTACCGCTTGAGCCACATCCCCAGCCCCTCTTTTTTTTTTTTTTTAATGAAACTTACTCAAGCTGGGTGTGGTGACACACACCTATAATCCCAGCAGCTCCGGAGGCTGAGATGGGAGGATCACGGGTTCAAAGCCAGCCTCAGCAACTCCAGCGAGTCACTAAGCAATTCAGTGAGACCCTGTCTCTAAATACAAAATAGGAATCAACAATGGTTGAGTGCCCCTGAATTCAATCTCCAGTTCCAAATAAATAAATAAAACTTACTTGTTGAAATTTTTCAAAATAAAAAATTGGAGCTGGCACATGCCTATAATCCCAGCAGCTTGGGAGGGTGAGTTAGAAAGACTGTTAGTTGAAAGCCAGCCTCAGAAACTTAGGGAGGCTCTCAGTAACTTAGTGAGACCCTGTCTCAAAATAAAATATAAAAAAGGTCTATGGAGGGCTGGGGTTGTGGCTCAGTGGTAGAGCCACAACCTAGCATGTGTGAGGCACTGGGTTTGATTCTCAGCACTGCATATCAATAAATAAAATAAAGGTCCATTGATAATTAAAAAAATATTTTTAAAAAAGAAAAAAAGCCAGGGGGAGTGGCTGGGGATGTGGCTCAGTGGTTAAGCACCCCTGGATTCAATTCCCAACACCAAATATAAAAATAAAACAAAAAGTTGGGGATTGGAGCATAGCACTTGTATAGTAAACACTAGGCCTTGGGTTCCAGCCCCAATACCAAAAAAAGAAAAACGAAAAAAAAAAAAAAAAAGAGAGAGAGAGAGAATGGGGATAAAGGATGCTGGAAGGATGGAAGGAAGCACAAGGAATCTGTCTCCGTCATCTAGACAACAACTGCATTGGCAGAATCCCTCTGCCAGAGTTTTGAAACTCTAGATTCTTTTGAAGGCTTCCAACTCCCAGGGGGAAGTTCAGATGGCCAGATGTGGCTAATTTTGGTCAATTTTAGCTCTTAATCCAGAAGCAGTTCCCTGTTCCTCATCCCTGTGATGCTCAGCCATGCAGGTGTTCCTGTGGAGCCAGGGTGGGCAAAAAGGACCCTGTCTGGCAAATCCTGGGGATCTGTGCTCTGATTGCTGCTGCTGATCACAGAAGGGTAGACAAAGAGAGTAGCCACTGCCATTTGCTCACCATTATTGAAGCTACCTACCCCTCTGCTAAAGTGACTTCCAAGGGAATTAAAATGTCAGGGCCTTTTGTCCCCCCTTTATTTTCCTCTTTTTCCCCGTTTGAGACCAGACAGTGAAGACTAGAATGTTCAAAAGCAACTGTGTATGTGGGGTAATTAGATTCATTATGCATGACCAGGGAAAGACACAGGCTCAGAAAAGATCTGAGAAGACCTTAATGTTATATGTCAGCCTGATTGCTGGCCCAGAAACAGCCTATTAGAATAAAAAGAAAACAAAAACCTAAGACAGGAGGATCCCTTGAGCTCAGGAGTTTGGGGTCAGCCCAGGCTGACCCCATTTCTTTAAGAATTTTTTTTAACTAAGAAAAAAAATGAAAAAAAAAAAAAACAGAAGAAAAGAAAAAAAAATGAAATCAGAAAACAGCAAACTGTGAGGAAGGAGGGGAGTATTTTTCCAGAATTTCCACATTATTAGGAAAAAAAAAATCTAGTTTTTGACAATAAAATCACAAGGCATACAAAAAAATAGTAAAGTATGGTGAGCCCTAAAGAAAAGGTAAACCAACAGAAACTGGCCCTGAAAGAGACCTGATGGCAGATTTACTAAACAAGGGCTTTATTTATTTATTAAAATTCTTTATTTCTGCATTATTAGGAATTGGACCCAGAGGTGCCATACCACTGAACTATGCCCACAGCCCTTTATTTTAAGATAGGATCTTGCTAAGTTGCCCAGCTGGCCTCGAACTTGCAAACCTTCTGCCTCAGTCTCCCAAGTACAAAGTTGGGATTATAGGCATGTGCCACCATGCCTGGATATACAACTGTCTTAAATATGCTTAAAGAACTACAGGAGCTGGGTGCAGTGGTGCATGCTTATAATCCTAGTGACTTGGGAGGCTGAGGCAGGAGGATCACAAGTTCAAAGCCAGCCTCAGCAACTTAGCAAGGTACTAAGCAACTTAATGAAAATCTGTCTTAAAATAAAATATAAAAAGAGCTGAGGATGTGGCTCAGTGGTTAATGCCCCTGGGTTCAATCCCTGGTAACAACAACAACAACAAAAAAGAATAAAGGAGGGGCTGGGGTTGTGGCTCAAGCGGTAGTGCGCTCGCCTGGCATGCGTGCCGCCCGGGTTCGATCCTCAGCACCACATACAAACAAAGATGTTGTGTCTGCCAAAAACTAAAAAAAATAAATAAATATTAAAAAAGAAAAAATTAAAAAAAAAGAATAAAGGAGAAGTGAAGTACAGTGGTACAACCTTATAATCCCAGTGACTTGAAAGCTAAGGCAGGAGACCAGCCTCAGTGATTTAGAGGGCCCTAAGCAACTTAGTGAGACCCTGTCACAAGATTAAAAAAAAAGGTTTGGGAATGTGACTCAGTGGTAAAGCGCCCCTGGGAAGAAGGAGGAACTAAAGGAGAAAGTTAAGAAAATTATATACAAACAAAATGGAGATATCAAAAAAGAAAAACCCAAAAAGGAAAACAAAAAAATTCCAGAATTGAAAAGTACACTAACTGAAATGAAAACTGCCAGAAAAGATTTCAAAGAATTCAAAGGAACATTTAAATTAGCAGGGGAAAGAATATATGAATTTGAATAGTTTGAATACAAACTATTGTGTATGAGGAACAGAAAGAAAAACAATTGAAGAAAAGTGAACAGATTCTAAGGAATCTAGGGACACCATCAAACAGATCACCATATATATCTCAGGAATCCCAGAAGTAACAATCCTATAGGTTGTTTTCCCAACATAATAAAAGAAGTCTAGCTTTTCTAGCTCATGTAGCTTCAACCTTTCAAGCAAGACCAGCGCAGCAAGTCCCAGTTCTGAAAAAAACTCTCATATCCTTGGGAAACTGACTTACCATACAAAGCCTCTTTTCTTTCTCTCAGAGAGAGAACACCAGCACCCTCCTCAAGCAGCAAGATGGTTCATTTGCTTATTTTGCCATATTGGGGATTGAACACAGGTTTGCTCCATGACTGAACTACACCATCAGCCCTTTTTAAAACTTTGTATTTGAATGAATAGCTATAAATATTTCTTAAATATAGAGAGCATCATTTATTGAGGTATTTACTACTAAAAACATTAATCTGGAATTGGCATATTCTTTGTTATAATAAATAGAAAATATTGAACATTTTATAAGATGACATAAGAGTAATGATAAATATTTCATAATGTAATTTGATAAGACAGATTTGAAGCCAAGGTTGTGGTCTGCACTTGCAACATCAGCTACTTGGGAAGCTGAGGCAGGAGGATAGCTTGGAGCCCTGTTTAGGAATCTCAAAAAAAAAAAAAAAGAAAGAAAAGAAAAAAAAAAGAAAAAGAAATAGGTTTGACTCAATTTTTGAATAACACGTAGATTGTGAGAGAAAATGTTATGTATGAATTTCAGCCAATGTGTCTTGAAAACACTGGTGGTCTCAAAGGATAGGCCAGTTCAAGGGCAAAGGACTTGTCATCATTTACCCTCTGCCACTCTTCCGAGGCATGTCTTCCTGCTAAGGACCCATCCTAGATGACTTCTGAGAGCAAGGATAAGATCTACTTCCTAGTGTTTTGTATTAATCATGGTTCTCTAGGGAACAGAACCAACAGATTACATATAATTATAAGATGGGGTGATTTTTTTTTTTTTTGAGACAGTACCTTGCTATGTTGCCCAGACTGGCCTCAAGTGATCCTCCTATCTCAGACTCCTAAGTAGTTGGCACTATAGGTATGTGCCACCATGCTGTGTCTTAGAGGTGGATTTATTAGATTGCTCACATGATCAGAGGCTGAATAGTCCCATAGTGGTCATCTGTAGGCTGGAAAGCTGGGGAAACCAATCCAAGAAAGTGGAAGCCTCAGAATAAGAGGGACCAATGATGCAGTCCCAGTCCACACCTGGAGTCCTGGAACACTCTGGGGAACCTCTGGTGCAAGCCCGTGTTCAAAGGCTGAAGAATCTGGAGTCTGATGTCCAAGGTGAGAGCAACAGCAGAAAATGCACTCGTTCCAGAAGGGTTGAAGGGCTGGGGCTGTAGCTCAGTGGCAAAGTGCTTGCCTAGCACATTCGAGGCACTGGTTTTGATCCTCAGCTCCATCCATCTACAACTGAAAAAAAAAAAAAAAAAGAAGAGTTGAGCATGTGAACTCCAGTATTCCAGTGTCCCCTTTCTGTTTTTTCCTGTCTTCTTTCTGTCCCCCGTCCTATTAGATTTTGCCACCCACATTCAGGGCAGGTCTTTCCAAGTTCACTGACCCATACGCCAATCATTTCTGAAAACACCCTCATAGACACAACACATCTGGAAGTATATTTTACCAATTTTCCAGCCAACCCTCAATTCAGTGAAGTTAACAACTGAAATTTACCATCATATGGCTGAAATTTTCTACCTGTGCTCTTTGCTTTGCTCCTGGAGGATTCCCTCAAGAGCAACGCATTCTCGATAAAAGGGAAGATGGAAAAGGCATATTCCATCCAGATATATGGGAGATATATTCTCCCATATATCTGCCTTAGGAACTTAACACAGCCAAATCTCCCGACTTTAGAAAAGTGCATGTAAGAGGGGAAAACAAGAAGCCCTATGGAACTCCTGAGTCACCATCACAATGTGAGACCCAAGATGAGTGTCACATGGAGAAGACAGATTATCACCTCAGACGCTGTCCACTGTCTGGGAAGGTCACACCCGTGAGACCCACAGCCGAGGTTTCCACTGACACTCAAGCAAGAGCTTGGAAGCTGTTCCCTCCAGCGGCTCCCCTGTGGCCATCCTCAGCTACCACCTGTGCCACTTGGGTTCCCCTGCCAGCAACAGCTCCTGAGGAAGTGCCAAGTATTCTGGGGGAAACCATCCTCCAGCACCTGGGTCTCCCTGAGGCTGATCTGGGTCATTGGTGGGCCAGCTTCTCTGTCAGGAAGTTCACTCTCCAGTTCATGGTTCAGATGCTGAAACTCCCAAGGCACTCAGAATTTTCCTAGGCCTTCCGCAGCATGCTCACCTATAGCCTGGCTCAGGAAGCTGCAAGGTGGCCATCCCAGAAAAGCCACACCAGGTCCTCATCCTGACCTGAGCAGCCACCACCAGTCCTAGGCTTCCAGAGGCTCTAGGACATGCGTAGGCAGGCTCCAGCAGGTGCATTATTTTATATCAAAAGTGCAAACACCAAAAAGGAAGTCAAAGGAGCCTTATTCTTCACTATCTCAGCTACAGATAGGTTTCCTAATATCCCATAAATGTTTGCCTTACGTCAAGAGGAAAATAGAAACCAGGTGTAGTGGCACATAGCTGGAATCCCAGCTTCTCAGGAAGCAAGGCAGGAGAATTCCACGTTCAAGGCCAAGATCCTGTCTGAAATAAAATTCAAAAAGGACTGGCGATGTTGATGAGTGGTAGAGCATTTGCCTAGCATGCGTAAGGCCCTGGGTTCAATCCCCAGTTATATACACATACAAATGCACGCGCGTGTGCACGCACGCACACACACAGAAAAAAGAAAGACATAAGAAATGTGTGTGTGAGGTGGCAATTCCAAGCAGCCGGTAGCAAAAACAAAACAAAAATTTAGACATTTCATTTGCAAGAACCACAGTTAAGCAGGACTCAAGTTCAAAGGCCACTTAGGGTCAGCATCTTGGTGCAGAGTTGCTGTCACTGAACTAAAAAAGACAAGACTCTGGACAAGAGTCTTTGGTGGCCCAGATGTGAGATGTGCACACACCATGTGCCAACCCTGGGATTGGCCCAGTACCATCTCTGTTATCTGTTAAAAAATGTCCCTGGGTGAAGGAGGTGGAGGGTCCACAGTGGGTGGACTGGGAGGCTGCCAAGTCATCCCAGAAAGCCACCCAAGTCCCTTTTTCCCAGACAGGATGTTGAGATCTGGCAAAGAAAGGAAAGGGAATGGCCCATAATAGAGAAACAGATTTGGCAGGTTCTATCCTCCTTCTGCCTAGCCCAGCTGAAATCCCTCTGTACAAACCACAAAGATCCGGCAGGATCAACCACAAGACAGAATCAGACAGATGTGGCCTGCCTTGACCCTTGAGTAGCTTCAGACACTCAAGTCACTGAACTGCTTAACATTCTTCAGCCACAGCCTGGGAATCAGACCTACCTTGCTTGATGATCACACAGTTAACCTAGGAGTCCAGAGAAGAGGGCCTGCCCCCACACATATGGCTTTCTCTGATGTGCAACCCTCCCTAGTCTCCCAGACCTCCCTCTCCTGGTCATGTTGGGACAGCCTCTTCCCATATCTGATTGCACCCTGCTCACCATCCAGAGAGCTACCTTTTTTTTTTTTTTTTTTTTGTACTAGGGATTGAACTCGGAGGCACTTGACCACTGAGCCACAAAAGAGCCCCCCTTTTTTGGATTTTATTTAGACACAGGGTCTCACTGAGTTGCTTAGCACCTTGCTTTTTGCTGAAGCTGGCTTTGCACTCATGATCCTCCTGCCTCAGCCTCCCGAGCCGCTGGGATTACAGGTGTGCTCCACTGCACCCGGGCTGAGAATTACCTTTTCATTTATTCCACGTGATGGAGTCATGGCACTATCAGGTTAAGATATCTTTGGAAGATTAAAGGGCAACACCAGGACTCCAACCTTATTCTGTCTGTCTATAGAAACCATAACACCAAATAAGACATGGACTCTATAATTATAGATATCTCCTCCATTAGAACAGGAGGTAGGGGAGCTAGGGGAATAGTTCAGAGGTAGAGTGCTTGCCTAGCATAGTGTGAGGCCTTGGGTTTGGTCCCCAGACCTCCCAAAACAAGCAAATGAAAAAAACACTGGGGAGGAGGATCCAGTTTTTGGTCCTATAACTGTAATTTGTAATGCACATGCTATGAAAAGGTTTGATCTGAGGGTTGAGGGTTTAGCTCAGTGATAAGAATGCTTGCCCAGCTTGTGTGAGCGAGGCCCTGGGTTCAATCCCCGTACAAAAAAAAAAAAAAAAAAAAAAGTCTGCTCTGGGGCAAGCATTTTCCTGTAGGGGGTGCTATCCACTCAGTAAACCACAACAGGCTTGGGTGTGAGGTATCAGTGGTTTTCATAGCCCATTTGAGTCCCAAATGCTGAGGTGTTATTTGCTGTGTATCTGCTTATTAAAATGTTTGCTTTGCTATAAGCTGTCTTAGATACCTTAAGCAAGTAACAATTTTCTTTAAAATTATGAAAATACATGCCTCCTACAATGCACACACAACTGTTTCATATTTGTTACACCACCAAATTACGTCTACAAAAAACCTACAATGCAAAGGTCAGGGCTTCTGGGAGGTATCTTTTATTTTATTTGTTAAATATTTATTTTTTAGTTATAGGTGGACACAATATCTTTATTTTATATTTATGTGGTGCTGAGGATCGAACCCAGTGCCTCACGCATGCTAGGCAAGCGCTCTACCTCTGAGCCACAACCCCAGCCCTGGGCAGGTATCTTTTAGCCTTACAATTGTCTTTTTGGAGCTGAGTGTAGCTCAGTAGCACAGTGCTTCCCTATCATGCCCCAGATTCCAGGTTCAACACACAGAAGCACCCCCCACCAAGTCTCCTTAATGGTGTAAAGGCAGAGAAGTGAATTCAAAATTAGAAGAGACTCCCTTATTTGTGGAGAACATGTTCCAAGAATTCTAGAAGATGCCTGAAAATGTAGATGGAAATGAGCCCTACATATACTGTGTTTTTTTTTTCCTATACATACATACCTCTATGATGTGTGAATTAATCCAGGTGTAGATGCACATGCCTGTAATCATCCCAGTGTCTTAAGAGGCTGAGGCAAGAGGATCACAAGTTCAAAGCCAGCCTTGGCAACTGAGGCCGTAAGCAATTTAGCAAGACTCTGTCTCAAAACAAAAATGGGGCAAGTGGGGTAGGTTGCTGGGGGTGAGGCTCAGTTGTTTTTGCACCCCTCGTACAAAAAACAAAACAAAACCCATATTGGGCTGTATGTAGGTCAGTGGTAGAGCACTTGCCTAGCATGCTCAAGGTCCTGGGTTAGATCCCCAGCACAGAAAGGAAAAAAAAAATTCCAAATTATATCAGAAGGTAAACTCAGAGAGTTTCTCTTCTTTTTCCATCTTGTATGTTTCAAGGGAGAAGGGATGTCTCCTGAGACCAGTCCAAGGAATTCCCAGAGGAGAGGATGAACTCTTAATTCAGGACCAGGGGGGTTCTTGGCATATGTGACAGAACAGAATTTCAGCATCAGCCAGCCAAAACCTCAGACAGAGGTTTATTTAGGAAGGTAGATACACATTCAAGGGAAAATGTGGGCTATCTCAAGGATGAGAAGCCCTGACTTGGGCCAGGGGTCCAGTATTTACAGAAGAGCTGCATCAGGGGCTGGACTGGAGGTGAATCCAGGGTGGAGCTGCACACTTTCATGCCAGTTTTCCCTACACTTGCGTATTTCCTTCATTTTACAAGGACATGGGCCAAGGTTTACAACTGTGTTTTCTGCATCTCAATGGGTTGTGGGCATTTCCTTTAAGATTCAGTATTTTTGTCTCTTTATCCTAAATCCCTACATCAGAAGCACCAGGAGCTCTCCTAGGCTCACTTTTCAGGACTCCAACCTGTGCCTCTTGGACAGAGTCTTCAGCCATACAGGTGCTTGTCCAGTATCAGGTGGGGCCATCAGGGCCCCTGGAACATGCCTCTCCCTCTTACAGATGGAAATGGGACCTCAAACTTCTAGCCACCAGGGCAGGATCAGAAGCCAGGCTTTGAGCCCCAGTCCATCCAGAAACTTTGAGGCTTCTCAGGAGTGGGGGGTGCTCACCTTCATCCAGCTACTACTTACAAAGCACCAATTCTCCTAACAACATTGTTTGGAATATTCTTCCCCAAGGAAGACATAGAGGCATGAAAGCTTAAAAGACTTGATGGGTCTGACTCAAAAGTCCTTTTTTTTGTTTGTTTGTTTTCCTTTTTTTCGAAGGGGGTGGGCACCAGGGACTGAACTCAGGGGCACTCAACCACTGAGCCACATCCCCAGCCCTATTTTGTATTTTATTTAGAAACAGGGGCTCACTGAGTTGCTTAAACCCTCGCCATTGAGGAGGCTGGCTTTGAACTTGCCTCTTGCCTCAGCCTCTAGAGCAGCTGGGATCACAGGCTTGCACCACTGAACAGGGCCCCCAAGCGTTTTTAATGCACCTAGTTTATATCTCTGAGAATGTACATGGAACTGGAGAGGGTGTTACGGAACAGACCTGCATTCCTTCTCCATTTTAGCCCTTTAAATTTTAGGCATACGCCTGTTATCCTAGTGACTCAGGAGGCTGAGGCAGGAGAAGCACAAGTTCAAAACCAGCCTGGGCAAAGTAATAAGACCCTGTCTCAAAAAAAAAATAAAATAAAGCTGGGCCGAGCCTGGTGCACATGCCTATAATCCCTGTGGCTCTGGGGGCTGATGCAGGAGAATCCCAAGTTCAAGGCCAAATTCAGCAATTTGGTGAGGTCCTAAGCAATTTAGTGAGATCCTATCTCAAAATAAAAAATAAAAAGGACTGTGGATATGGCTCAGTGATTAATCACAGGGTTCAATCCCCAATCCCCCCTCAAAAAAAAAGTAGTAGAGGCATAAATGGGGTGACGTATCAAGTGCTTGGAATGCTTGGAACAGAACTTAACACAAAGGAACCTAACACACAGGGAGTGTGTTAATAATTATTATCATTATAACTACTGATACCCTACTTAGCAGTGAACCTACATGTCGTCTTGTGCTCTCTTTCACATTTTCTAATCATATCTTTCCTAAAAAATGATAAAGCAGAAAGGATCCTGGATGTGGGGACCTTTGAGGCTTATATAACAGTTACCCACTTTATGCTTTGACTATAGCCCTTGCTGCTCTGCCACTGCAACTTATTTTATTTTTTTTTAAATTGTAGTTGGACACAATACCTTTATTTTATTTATTTTTACTTGGTGCTGAGGATCGAACTCAGGGCCTCACAATGCTAGGCAAGCACTCTACCGCTGAGTAGACTCCACTAGATCGCTGGAGTCAAGGGCCAGTGCATCTATCTTTGATTAGACCTAGAATATTCATTCACTGAATATTTAACAGATAATTCTATGCCAGGCATCATACAGCCCTGCAACTTATTTTTAAAATGGACAAGTTTCTTTCTTTTCCTCTCCCCCTGCTCCTACCTAATCTCTCTCCTCCCTAATCTCAGGAGAAACAGGATTAACTTTCTTCTGTATCCTAGGCAGAGTTATCTGTCCCCGAGTACACACCCACCAAAGGAAGGAAGTCATCCAGACTTTGGGGATGTCACCAGAAGATCTCAGAAACGACTGTCTCCCAAATTCACAAATTCACAAGTGAATTATCACAACTCCATCAGAGACCAGGTAGAATGAAGCCTTTGAATCACCTCTTTAAAAGCCCCCTGTTCCTACTAATGGGCAGAATCACAGCCTCTGGGACAGAGGCAAAGCAATAAATGTTCTTTTTCCTTTTTCTCAAAACCGTGTCCTCATTATTGGATTGGCATCAGGGACAAGGACTAAGCTTCTGGCAACACTAGGTCTGAGTTCTTTCTCACCCGTGTTTTATTCTGGTGAAGTCACATAACCTCTATTGGCCTCTGTTTCCACATCTGTAAAATGAAGCTAATGAGTCCCACTTCTCAGGGTTGTGATAAGGATCAGATGAGGCAATGTCTGCAAAAGCTCTAAGTAAACTGGGAAGAGAGGCTTTAAGAAAAAGAATGATGACAGTTATCACGGGAGGAAATTCCAGAGAAGCCACTAGATCACTGGAGTCAAGGGCCAGTGCTTCTGTCTTTGATTAGGCCTAGAATATTCATTCACTGAATGTTCAACAGATAATTCTATGCCAGGCATCACATAGTTACTGCAAAGATGAAGTCCTAACCCTAAAAGTAAAGGTAGTGGAGTATGTTTGTAATGTCTACTTACACTGGTCCCCTTTGGGCTTTGCGCCCAGCCACTTCATTGCAGGTGGACCCTTCTTGCCCTTGTCATGCCCTCAGAATTCCTTCCCTACTCTGTCCACTCCCTCTCCCTGTTGCCTGATTGACCCACCTTCCTGTAACACTTCATTCTCTAATTCATTGATATACATCATAATATCACTTAGTCAGTTATTACCAGGTGTATTCTGGAAACAAAACAGACCCAAATCCCTGCCTTCCTGGGTCTTACAGTCTTGTAAAAATATAGGCTTCAGCTGGGAGCAGAGACACATGCCCGAAATCCCAGAGACTATGAGGCTGAGGCAGGAGGATTACAAATTCAAGGCTGGCCTCAACAACTTAGTGACACCCTGTCTCAAAATAAATAAATAAATAAATAAAAAGAGCTGGGGAAGTGAGTCAGTGGTAGAGTGTCCCTGGGTTCAATCTTGGCCTTTATAAAAGTTTGAGTTGGCTCTGCACCCTTTCAGCCCCTTCCCTGTTTTGTCAGGAAGGAAGGTTCCCTTGGGCTCCTGGTGGGTCACCTCCCAACACACTAAGTGCCTTTGGTTGATTTTTCAGTCTGAAAACTCCTCTTCTAAGTTAGAGGCCACAGAAAGTCTTCCCCACTGGAAAATGTAGGGGAGAAAAGGTGGTGTCTTTTCTGTACCCACCTCAAGGTTCATGCTGAGGCCCCCTAAACAGAAGGCAAAGAGAGAATTTGAAATGAAGACCCTATGCCTTCTTATGCTAAGTTTCTAGTGAAGGAGAAAAGTTCTGCAAGTAGCCAGTATATTTCTGAAGAAGAATGCTAAGGAGGAAGGACTGGTCAGTTGTGGAGAAATGTGATTGGAAGATAATAGGGTGTGATCTAATGGCAATAAGCTGGGGTCCAGGATTTGTTCAGGTTCTTCTCTGGGTTCCTGTCTCTTCAGAGATATAGGCATTCCTATTTTCCAGGTGTAGGGAGGCCCCTCTGCAATGGGGGTCTTATGATCACAGGAGAAGAGACATCTCTGGAGAAGGGTCCATGGGGTTCCCAGAGGAGAGGGGGAGTTTAATTCAGGACCAGCTGGGTTCTTGGCATATGTGACAGAAAAGAATTTCAGCATGAGCCAGAGAAAGGCATAGACAGAGGTGAGGTTCATTTAGGAAGGTAGATACACATTCAAGGGAGAACACTGGCTGACTTGGGCTTGGGGTCTAATATTTATAGAAATGCTATTTCAGGGGCTGGACTGGAGGTGGATCCAGGGTGGAGCTGCACAATTTCCCGATGTTTTCCTGCGCTTGAGTATTTCCCTCCTTTTACAAGGGCACAGGCCAAAAAGGGTGCTCAAGATTTACAACTGTGTTTTCTTCATCTCAGTGGCTCGTGGGCATTTCCTTTAAGAGTCAGTATTTCTCTCTCTTGATCCTAAATTCCTATCTCATTATGACCTACTTACAAGGAAAGTCGGAAAATTCTTTGGTGGCTTCTTCGGGGAAAAAGATGGGAGAAAGTCAGAGAAGCCTTCCTGCCTGTGTCCTTTTCTCAAATGCCAAGGAGCCATATTTTGTAACAGTGTGTTCTAAACCCCTGCTGGGAGTCTACAGCCATTCCACCCTAAATGCATCTGATCTCATCTAAAACCCTGCTGGGGAACCTGTCCTCAGCAGCCCAGGTCAGGGCCCCTCATCCCCACGACAGACTTTTTACACTCACCTGAGGTCTCCCAAAGGTCATTTTCCTGTTTCCCCAGCATCTACCCAGCAGACGCTCAGCCATGGCGTGTGTGTGCTTGCGTTCTGAGAAAAGCTGGTAAGGAACAGAAATGGTTTTGTGGTTTGCCAGCGTAGGGAAGCAGGTAGCATATTTCCGTTGGGGAGATACCAGAAAGGGTGTCCTGGAGGATGTACATGTGCCCTGCTCCTGGATGAATGAGTCAGCTGTGACCACAGGAAGGAGACTCACCTGCTGGGCTGCTATAGTTTGGGTATGGGATGTCCTCCAAAGGGCTCTGTATTGAATGCTTGGTCCTCAGCCTGTGGAGCTATTGGGAGGTGGTGAAGCATTTAGAAGACTGAACCTAGTAGGAAGAAGTTAGGTGATTGAGGACATGGTCTAGAAGGGGATATTGGAACCGTGATCCCTCATCTCTCTGTCTCTCTTTGCTTCCCAGATGTCATGAGGTGAAGATTCCTCCTCTACCACATAATTCCACCATGATGTACTGCCTCTAGCAATAGGACCAAACAATCATGGACTGAAACCTCTGAAACCATGAGCCCAAATAAACCTTTCCTCCTTTTAAGTTGATTATCTCAGGTATTTTTGTCACAGCAACAGAAAGCTGGCTAACACATGGGCAGAGGGAGCAGAGAGGCTGGCTATTGCAGAGACAGAGAGGCCAGACCCATGAGACTTGCTAAGAAGCCATTCAGTGGCCCCTGGGCTTGGAGAAAAGGTGACAAAAGGAAAGGAATGGGAAGAGAAGTGGCAGAGAGGAGGTGTGACCTGAGCAGGAAAAGCCTTGAATGTCAATCAAGGTGGGGACTCTGACCCCAGCCAGTCAGGTGTCAGAAGCTCTTACTCAGCAAGGACAGGTTTTGGTAGATGCATGAGGCCCGGTAGACAGAGAAATGATGGGTAGATTAAGTGGTAGATTAGGCTTGGAGCAGCCATAGCTTCAGATCTTTTTTGTTTGTTTGTTTGTTTGTTTTTGTTTTTGTTTTGTTTTGTTTTGATTGGTGCTAGGAATTGATCCCAGGGATGCTTTTATCACTGAACCACATCTCTAGTCCGTTTTTTGGGGGGAGGGGGGTTTACCCAGGTTGCTTTACCACTGAACTATATCCCCAGACCATTTTATTTTTCACTTTAAGACAGGATCTCACTAAGTTGCTTAAGTCCTCATTAAATTGCTGAGGCTGGCCTTGAATTTGCCACCCTCCCACCTCAGCTTCCTGAGTCACTGGGATTACACGCATGTACCACCATACTTGGCTTCATGATGTTTTATAGAAAAGCCCAAAATTCAGTCTTTATAATTATATTTCCTTAGTAAAAACACCTCCATCAAATAAATATGTATTCTAGTCTTCAGTTTGCACCTGCTGAAGGCCAAATCAGAGATGTGCATTAGGTTGATGATAACGCTGGTGACTAGTGAGGAAAATGGCCTGGGAAGGGCCAGAGCAGGAGCAGCCAGACCCCAGGGAGGGGGCTGCAGTTTCACAGGTGAGTCTGAGGATGGGTGGGAATGAAAAGGAGGGGAGAGCAGGGAGGAGTAAGATTGCCAGACAAAACAGGCAACGTCCAGTTAAATTGGAATTTCAGGTAAACAACAAATTTTTTCAGCATTAAAAATTACTTAAGGGGCTGGGGATGTGGCTCAAGCGGTAGCGCACTGGCCTGGCATGCGTGCGGCCCGGGTTCGATCCTCAGCACCACATACAAAACAAAGATGTTGTGTCCGCCGATAACTAAAAAATAAACATTAAAAAAAAATTACTTAAACACTATTACACAGTATTTAAGCAGTATTAAAAAATAATCATGTGTCGGAATTGTGGCTCAGTGGTAAAGCACTTGCCAAGCATGCGTGAGGCACTGGGTTTGATCCCCAGTACCCCATAAAAATAAACAAATAAAATAAAGGTATTGTGTCCATCTATAATTTAAAAATATTTAAAAAAACAATCAGAGGCTGAACATGGTGCCACACACCTGTAATCCCAGCAACTCAGGAAGCTGAAGCAGGAGGATCACGAGTTGGAAGCCACCCTGGGCAACTGAGTGAGACCCTGACTCAAAATAAGAAAAATCAGCCGGACGCAGTGGCACATGCCTGTAACTCCAGCGTCTTGGGAGGCTGAGGCAAGATGATAACATGTTCAAAGCCAGTCTCAGCAAAAGTGAGGTGCTAAGCAACTCAGTGAGACCCTGTCTCTAAATAAAACATAAAAAAGGGCTGGGGAATGTGGCTCAGTGGTTAAGCACCCTGGGTTCAATCCCTGGTACCCGCCCCCCCAGGGAAAAAAAAAAGAAAAGAAAGGAAAAAAATAATTGGAGGCTGAATGAGGTTCCCAATACCTGTAATGCTAATGAGTTGAGAAGCTGGAGGATCTCAAATTCAAGGCCAGGCTGAGCAATTTAGCTGAGAGCCTGCCTCAAAAAATAAAGGGCTGGGGGTATATCTCAGTGGTAGAGCACCCCTGGGTTCAATCTCTGGTATGAGCCAGGGAGGGGGATTGTTTATTTGAAAACGCAATTTGTATTTGTCTGGTATTTGCATTTGTTAAATCTGGCCACCCCAATGGAGAA
The DNA here is from genome assembly GCF_001458135.2 of Marmota marmota marmota. NCBI lineage: Eukaryota > Metazoa > Chordata > Mammalia > Rodentia > Sciuridae > Marmota > Marmota marmota. The sequence continues at coordinate 25,589,210 of NW_025999869.1, forward strand.
ATGATGTGGCCATGAAATTGAGAACACTTGACACAGAACTGAAAAGGTGGGCAGTGGGGGTTCATAAACCTCGGAGTGGGATGGAGGGCAGAGCAGGGCAGGGCAGGGCAGCAACGCCTCTCCAGGGTAGCTGTCAGGTCAGCTTGGCTCTCTATAAAGCCTGACCCAGACAGGTGCAGCCATCCAGGACAAAAGATCCAGGTGAATCATATAGGTCTCCACCCTGATTCCAACCCCTGGTTCATTCTCTGCAGGGTGACCCTCAGGCTGGACTCAAGGACAAGCAGGAGACCTGGGGAACCTGGACAGGAGCAAGATTGGTTCCTGTCCTTTTTGGGGGCTTCTTCTCCTAGCACAGCCAAGCTTCACGACCCCACATTTCCTCCATCCTCTGCCTCTGTAGAGTGCTGCTCTGCCACTGCAACTTAGTTTTAAAATGTACAAGTTTCTTTCTCTTCCTCTCCCCCTGCTCCTACCTAATCTCTCCCCTCCCTAATCTCAGGGGAAACAGGATTACCTTTCTTCCTCATCCTACGCAGAGTTATCTGTCCCTGAGTACACACCCACCAAAGGAAGGAAGTCATCCAGACTTTGGGGATGACTCCAGAAGATCTCAGAAATGACTGTCCCAAATTCACAAGTGAATTACAACTCCCACAGAGAACAGGTGGAATGTAGCCTTTAAGTCACCTCTTTAAAATCCCCCTATTCCTGCTAATGGGCAGAACCACAGCTTCTGGGACACAGGTGACCCCTGTGTTTCTCCTTTGCTAGCAAAGCAATAAACCTTCTTTTTCCTTTTTCTCAAAACCATGTGCTTATCATTGGGTTGGCTTTGGGAACAAGGATGGCAACACCTCTATAACAACCAGGATGGTGCAGCAGCATGTGGTGGAGACCGATCTGAGGTCCCAGCTGGAATCGCCCACCAGGAGGGAGCTGAGGATGCAGGCTGGATAGGGTGAGCCGATGGACACCCGTTGGAGTTCACACCTATTTCCTCCTTTTCTGCCTGCTACTTCCTAGGGTGTTGCTGGCTCCTCATTCTCCTTTACCTGTTTCATATCTGGCAAACCTTCCAGCCCTGACCTTTTGTTTTACCCCATTTTAACTCCCAAGATACACTGACCTGCTGTATTCACCCTCTCATGCCTGCCCCCTCCATCTCTCTCCCCTCTCCTTTCTCCCAGTTACCTTTCCGCCCCCACCCCAATACCTGGTTTTCCTCAGCTACTCTTTTCTTCCTCTCTCTTCATTTCTGTCTTATTCACAAACTGGCTCAAAAATTTCTCCTGAATTCCCCAAGAAATGCATAAAAATGCTCACCCCAACATCACAAAGTAAAAACAACCATAGCAGAATCTGCACTAGGTAAAAATGTCCAATTGCCTTAAAAGTGCCAGAAAAGCCAAATCCTCTTGACAAAATTTGGGTCTGCAAAACGTGATCTAGGAGATTGGGCTTGGTAAAAATCATGGCTGCAAAGGAAATGAAAACTGGGCTGGGGCCATAGCTCAGTGGCAGAGCGCTTACCTAGCACACATGAGGCACTGGGTTTGATCCTCAACACCACATAAAAATAAATGAAATAAAGGTATTATGTCCACCTACAAAAATATTTTTTAAAAAGTAAATGAGTGGTAGTGCGCTCACCTAGCATGCATGAGGCACTGGGTTCGATTCTCAGCACCACATACAAATAAAATAAAGATATTGTGTCCACCTAAAGCTAAAAAAAATTTTTAAAAAAAGGAAATGAAAACTGATTAATAAAGAAATCCATTGGGAGGGGCAAGGAGGGAGGATGGGAATGGGAAAGATAGTAGAATGAATCGGGCATAACTTTCCTATGTTCATATATGAATACATGACCGGTGTAACTGCACATCGTGTACAACCACAAGAATGAGAAGTTATACTTCATGTATATATGATATGTCAAAATATATTCTACTGTCAGGTATAACTAAAAGGAATAAATAAAAAAAAAAGAAAGAAAAAGAAAAAGAAAAAAGCTGCATATGACTGTAATCCCAGCAGTTTGGGGGACTGAGACAGAAGGATTGTGAGTTCAAAGCCAGCCTCAGCAACTATGAGGTGTTTAGCAGCTCAGTGAGACCCTGTCTCTAATAAAATACAAAATAATGGCTCTGTGGACCAGTGCCCCTGAGTTTAATCCCCGGTACTCAACAGCAACAAAAAAATCCATTTTGTTTAAAAGATTGAGGGCTGGGGGTGTGGCTCAGTGGTGGAGGGCTTGCTCAACATGCAAAGGCCCTGGGTTCCACCCCCAGCACACCTAAATAAATTAAATAAATAAATATTAGATTGAATAAAATTAAAGTTGAAAAGTGATATCTAGGGCTGGGGATGTGGCTCAAGCAGTAGCGCGCTCGCCTGGCATGTGTGCGGCCCGGGTTCGATCCTCAGCACCACATACAAACAAAGATGTTGTGTCCGCAGAAAACTAAAAAATAAATATTAAAAATTCTCCCTCTCTCTCTCTCACTCTCTCTTTAAAAAAAAAGAAAAGAAAAGTGATATCTAGGGGAATAAGTTTGGCAAAATAAAGTTTAAACACAAAAATATACAAAAATAAATGATTTGACAATGCTGTATTTAAATTTTATGAAGAAATTAATTTGCCTTTATGCAACTTATTTCAAAAATGCTTTATTGACAAAAAAAATCAATATTGGCAAAAGTTCTAATTAAAATATTTTATTCAAGCCGGGTGTGATAGCAGACAATTGTAAATCCAGCAACTTGGGAGGCTGAGGCAGAAGGATTGCAAGTTTGAGGCCAGTCTGGGCAATTTAGCAAACTCTGTCTCAAAATGAAATGTAAAAAAGGGGATGGTGGATGTACCTCAGGGATAAAGAGCCCCTGGGTTCAATCCCCAGCACAAAAAAAGAAAAAGACAAATGAAGGGGCTGGAGTTGTAGCTCAGTGGCAGAGTGCTCACCTCGCATGTGGCGGGTACTGGGTTCGATCCTTAGCACCACATAAAAAAATAAAATAAAGGCATTGTGTCCATCTACAACTAAAAAAATAATTAAAAAAAAAAAAGACAAATGAAGTCAAAGTGCCAACCTAGAGAGGAATTATTATGCTAAGGTCCATGGGAAGACAGAATTCCAAAGAGATGACCCTGGAAGCTTTTGCAACTATAAAGAAGTGATGAACAGGCCAAGATCACTTTTGGTGGCTTTATATGACTAGAGACAAAAATTAAGAGTCCAGGTCTGCAGAGAGTTGGGGACTGAGAAGCCAACTCCCACATTAGACTCAGCTCCCAAAAGACTGTGCCCCAGGAATGAAAGTGAACTGAAAATAAACTAGTCCTTACCTGAGCTGTAGTCAAGGCTTTGAGTCATCCAGGTGCTCCAGAAAACATCATGCCCTAAGTATGAACCAAGATGATCTCAGTTTGTTAATCCCTCCAGGCGCCTGGAAAGTGAAATAAAAAAAAATTCTCTTCAGTGAACAACAAAATCACCCTGTTTCAAATTATTTCTACAAATAATATCACAAACACAATATTTAACACACAAAAATAAGCAGACACATGAGGTAGTCAGATTCCTTCAGTTAAAACCACCAGAAATAACAGTCAGCCATAATAGAGCCAGAGGAACTCCGGGTATAAGAAAAATCATACTTACAGTGTTCAAGAAACCAGGGCTAGTGCCAGCATGCCTGTAATCCAGTGGCTCAGGAGGCTGAGGCAGGAGGATCATGAGTTCAAAGCCAGCTTCACCAACTTAGTGAGGCCCTAAGCAACTCAGTTAGACCCTGTCTCAAAATAAAATAATAAGATGGGGATGTGGCTCAGTGGTTAAGCATCCCTGGATTCAATGTCAAAATTGAAAGTTTCAACAGGGAACTGGAGACTCCATAAAATTATATAGCATGTGTGAAAAGGGAATAAATAGGAAGTCTATAAAAATTCTAACTAAAGCCGTGCATGGTCATGCACTCCTAGAATCCCAGCTATTCAGAAAGTAGAGGCAGGAGGATAACAAATTCAGGCCAGCCTGAAGAATTTCATGGACCCTGTGTCAGAATTAAAAAAAAAAAAAAAAAGAAAGAAAAGGTGGGGTGTGCTGGGGATGTAGCTCAGAGGTAGAGCACTTCTGGGTTCACTCCTCAGTACAACAATCAATCAAACAAGCTAGAATCATAAACCCAGTGGATTCATTTAATAGATTTTGTTGTTGTTGAGGTACTGGGGGTAGAACCCAGGGGTGCTCTACCACTGAGCTACATCCTGAGCCCTTTTTATTTTTTATTTTGATACAGAGACTTGCTTCATTTCCCAGGCTGGCCTCCAACTTGCAATCTTCATGCCTTGGCATCCTGAGTTGATGGGATCACAGGTGTGTGCCACCCTAGCTGGCAGATTTAACAACATGGCTAAAGAATGAATTGGGGAAGTGGAAGGTGGGTCAGAAGAAATGATCCAGAAAGAAGTATGGAAAGACAAAAGGATGGGGTCTGCAAAAGAAAAGTTTACAGATCTAGAAGCCACAATCAGAAGAGTTTACATATGTTTGTTTTTTCTTTAAATATTTATTTTTAGGTGTAGATGGACATAACACAATGCCTTTATTTTTATGTGATGCTGAGGATCAAACCCGGGTCCCGCTACTTGGTAGGCAAGTGCTCTACCGCTGAGCCACAATCCCAGCCCCAAGTTTATGTATGTTTAAATTGCAGTTCCAGGGCTGGGGATGTGGCTCAAGCGGTAGTGCGCTCGCCTGGCATGTGTGCGGCCCGGGTTCGATCCACATACCAACAAAAGATGTTGTGTCCGCCGAAAACTAAAAAATAAACATTAAAAAAAAAAATTGCAGTTCCAGAAGAAGAGGAAAGAGATGAGAACAAAGGCATGGTTGAGAATTTTCCAGAATGGTTGGAAGATATTGATCTTATAGATTTGAGAACTCAAATTTCTCCAAATAAAAGAAAAGAAATACACCATCATGGTGAAAATGTAGAAAATCAAAGACAAAAAGAACAATCTTACCAAAGCAGACAGAGGAAAACAATGGATTGTAAAGCTGGTTATTTACTTCTTATCTCTCAGCCCAGGCTCCTGCAATCTGCTCAGTGCTGCAGGCGCTAGGGTCTGCAGACCACCTTTCCCAGAACCCCTTGCCAGCTGACTTCCTGTTAGGTTCTGCTCACTGGAGGCATGAAAGGGAGATCAACTGGCAGGAGAAAGGGATTCCTTCCTGTCTCTACATCCTGTTGGCTTCACTTCAAGAGTCTCCAGCTTCTTTCAGTCCTCCCAGCACCAGCCTGACAAGGTTTTCCACGCTGGTAGGGACTCGCTTATGGTCCAGCCCCAGCTGGGGTCCTCCTCCAAGATCTTAGGTCCTGTTAGCCTTAGTTCTTCCCTTTCATCCTCCCAAGCCTAGGGGTGGCAGCTGCTTCCTGTAATTACTAATATATGGGTAACTTCAGCACCCTCTCTGTATTTTTCAGCCTTCTAGCATCCGGGTAAACAACCCACCATGTGGATATCCCTTTTGTTTGAAAAAACTAAAAATGGTTCATAATTTCCCGAGTTCTGTAAAAAATGATACAGAACTCTTCAAAGGACCGTAGTGTGGTCGGTCGTATTATTGTTCTCAATTATTTGGTGTCAATGCCTATGGGACATAGATCTGCAAAACCTGATCCCACTCTGCTGACATCAGGCTTGGCTAATGACATGTGAGGGTAAGTGATGTCTGCTGCCAAAAGCTTTAAGAATCGTCACAGCTCCTTTTTCCCTTCTGCCCGGAGACTGTCCCAGGTAGGAGCCGCAGCCACCGGCACAAGACATGAAAAGTGGGCCTGAGACAAACGGTTGTTCCAAGCCAAGGAAATTTAGGATGTTACATGAGCAACACGAAACCTGACAGATTCACAGAATTGGAGTATACCTGATTCCTCAACAGCAAAAACAAAAGCCAGCAGACAGGTGGACTATAGCTTAAATGTACTAGAGGCAATTACTGTCCAAAAAAAAAAAAAAGCCAGGTGCAGTGGTGCACTCCTGTAATCTCAACTACTTGGGAGATTGAGGCAGGAGGATTGCAAGTTTGAACCCAGCCTGGACAACTCAGCAAGACCCTGTCTCAAAATAAAAACAAAAAGGGCTGGGGATAGAGCTCCGTGGTAGAGTGCACCTGGGTTAAATCTCCAGTACTGTGATAAATAAATAAAGTTAAAAGACAGATAAAACAAGGAATGGCAAAAGTTAAAAGGATGTGAAATAGATCCAGGTGTGGTGGCCCATGCCTGTAATCCCAGCAGCTTGGGAGGGTGAGGCAGGAGAATTGTAGGTTTTGCTTTGTTTTTTGTGGTGCTGGGACTTGAATCCTGGGCCTACACACATGTTAGGCAAGCACTCTGCCATTGATCTACATCCCCAGCCCAGGAGGATTTGTAAGCTTGAGGTCAGCCTCAGTAACTTGGCAAGACTAAGTAACTTAGCGAGACCCTGTCTCAAACTCAAAAATAAAACAGGCTGTGGATGTACTTCAGTGGTTAAGCACCCCAGGTTCAATCCTCAGTACCAAAAAAAAAAAAAAAAAAAAAAAAAAAAAAAAAAAAAAA
>NW_025999869.1:25596310-25610559 GCF_001458135.2 Marmota marmota marmota
TTTTTTTTTTTTTTTTTTGAGTCTAGGGATTGACCCCAGGAGTTGTATCACTAAACCACATCCTCAACCCTTTTTTTTTTTTTAATTTTGAAACAGGATCTCCCTAAGTTGCTGAGGCTGGCCTCAAGTGTCAGATCCTCCTGCCTCAGCCTCCAGAGTCGCTGAGAATCATTACTGGCATGTGCCATTGCACTGGGCAAGTAAGCTGGATGTTTGGAGGGTAGTGGAATATACTGGGGCTGCAGAGGTGTAAAGAAGTTGGTGGATGTAAGACATGGTTGGACATGGATCTACAGAACTTGCTAATGGATTAGATGGGAAGGGTATCAAATAAAGTAAAGAAAGAAAATGATACTGCCTCCTGTGTGTGGGTGTCGTGGACAGTGACAGCATGTCATCAACAAGGGCGTTCAGGTTTGACGAGGGATGGTGAGCATTCTGTTTAAGACTTATTAAGTTAAGAACCTTAGTGAACAACCAAGTGGGGATGGCCAACGGGTTGCCTTTGTTGACTAAGAAAGTGAACTCCCTTCCCCAGGGGACAGATACAGTGAAATTCAGTATTGAGTTTTAGTCTGTTCTGCTGAACAGCCTTGGACAGGGAACAAATGGGCTTCCCTGTAGCTTCCATTGCCCTGGATGTGTTCTCATGTGGCTCACAGGTTGGCTCCCATCTGTCTAGACACCTGGAGGCAGGAGTCATGTCCCTCACCTCCACCCCCACACGGCCTCTTCCGCTGCCTGCGTGGCTCTAGCTCCCTTTCTCTTTTCTCAGGGGACACTTTCTAGTCCCCTCACTGTCCTGGCCTATTTTAATTTCAGAGCCTCTTCTAGCTTGAAGACTTGAATTATCAGAAGTGTCAGCCAGAAAACAGATTTTAAACAAACCACCATTTACGATCTACACACATCTCAGTCTTTCTCTCACCTCCCTACCATTTGTGGCTGGAACAGTATCATTGCCATCACCTGTAACCACCATCCCGTCTCATCCCAGGCCATCAAGAACCTGTTGGGTTCTGGCACTGTTGGTCTTCCCCTCCCCCCCCCCACTGTGTTGGTCTACACACACACACACACACACACACAGAGTTTCATGGATTCCTCATAACCCTGTGAGTTAGAACTTGTGTTAATCAGCTTTTTTGCTGCTCAACTAAAAGATCTGATCAGAACAGTTGCAGAGAGGGAAAAGTTTATTTGGGGGCTCATGGTTTCAGAGGTCTCACTCCATAGATAGTTGGCTCTGTTCCTCAGGGCTCCAGGTGAGGCAGAACATCATGGTGGATGTGTGGCAGGGGGAAGCGGCTCACATGATGATCAGGAAGCAAAGAGAGACCCCACTCTCCAGATACAAAATATATACCCCAAAGCCACGCCCCCAATGCCCACCTCCTCTAGCCACACCCTACCCACCTTCAGTTACCACTCAGTTAATCCCTATCAGGGAATTCATTCACTGATTGGGTTAAGACTCTCAACCCAGTTATTTCTCTTCTGAAACCTCCTTGCATTGTCTCACATGAGAGCTTCTGGGAAACACTTCACATCCAAACCATAAGAGAACTCATCACCTCATTTTAGAGGTGAGTAAACTGAGGCCAAGGATCACATGCTATATATAAATTCCACAGCTGGGATCTGAACGCAGAACAAACTAATTTAAGAGTCCCCATCCCACTCAATATTCTCACCCCATAACTTTGGTTCCAATACATACCTATATTTTCTTTCAGGACTCAAAGTGGAAACCAGGGACTGAAATTCTCCTCAGATTCAGGGAACTCTAACTAAACTGTCCAGCTATGACTGACTTCAGGAAGGACAAGGGCAAGGAACTGGGAAAGAACAGAGAGCAACTTGGAAAAGACTGATATATTAGTCAACTTTTCATTACTATGACAAAATACCTGAGGTAGGTTACTTCAAAGAGGTTTATTTAGCTCACAGTTTTTGGCATTTCTGGAAGTCCAAACAACATTGTGCAAATTCTTATAAGAACTCCCCCGCTTGGTTACTTCAGGGAGAGCCTGTTTCTGTATTTATGGTCTCTTTACTTATAAAGCCACCAGAAGCAGGGCAATGTGGCACACACAGTAATTCCAGTCACTCACTTGTAAACCCAGTGAAGCTGAGGCAAGAGGAAGGCAAGTTTGAGGCTAGCTTCAGCAACTTAGTGAGACCCTCAACAACTTGGCAAGACCCTGTCTCAAAATAAAAAATAAAAATGAATGAGGATATAACTTGGTGGTAAATTGCCCCTGGGTTCAATACCCAGTACCAAAATAAATAAATAAATAGATAGATAGATAGATAAATAAATAAAAATTAAAAATTAAAGAAAAAAATTAAGTTACCAGGATTCAATCATGGGGGCTCACTTTAATCACCTAATTTAATTTAATCACCTCCAAAAGGCCCATTTCTAAACAGCATAGACAAATCAAGTTTCTACTCTCTTAATATCATTAATTAAATAAGACTTTGGGGATTAAGCTCCTGTGTGAATTTGGAAGCAGGGTGGACAAACCACAGTCAAACCATGACAACTGTCATTTCTTATGTTGGGGAGTAGCCCAAGCCAGTGTAATTTAGAGGTAACACGTGGAAGGAACCAGTCCAGACCGACTGGGCAGACTGAACCTCCAAGTTTCTGCAGATGATCTCTGGGTTCCCGGCCAGGGCAGCAGGTGGACCAGTAAGGTCCATATGGATTAGAAGCACTGCTTTCCCTAAGTGTCTTCTCCTGCACTCAGGGGCCCCTCCTCAGGGGTTTGATAAATGACATGTTACTAGGATGCTTGTCAAGGCATGAGAAGGCAGAACCACAAACAGCAGCAAAGTAATGACAGAGGAGCCCCTTTCCCCAGGTGGGGCTGCCCTGCCCTGGGCTCACCCTCTCAGAATGAGGATCTTTCATCTGAGATAGCCTCTCTCAGCCAGGCCAGAGTGGCAGTCCTCAGAGACACCTAAGCTGTGGATAGACGGTATTGGGCCCTTCTTCCCCATGTTTTCCTCCCCCCAACACCAAAGGGCATGATTTGGTTGTTTTTGATTTCTTTAAAAAATTGAGTTTGGCCAGGTGTGATGGCACATGCCTATAATTCTAGCAGCTTGGGAGGCGGAGGCATGAAGATTGTGAGTTCAAAGCCAGCTTCAGCAAAAGCAAGCATTAAGTAACTCAGTGAGACCCTGTCTCTAAATAAAATACAAAATAGGACTGGGGATGTGGATCAGTGGTTGAGTGCCCCTGAGTTCAATCCCCAGTACCCCTCCCCCCAAAATTGAGTGTCCCCTTTAATTGTGCATATAAATATAAATTGTGTATATCAATCATGTGTTTGAATATTCATAATTTCTTTGTCTTGGAAACACTTAAAATCCTCTCTACTAGCTATTTCGAAATATTAAGCCAGGTGTGGTAAAATACATCTGTAGTCCCAGCTACTTGGGAGGCTGAGGCAGGCAGATTGCTTTGGAGACCTGGAGTTTGAGGTCAGTGTGGTCAACATCTCATGTCAAAAATAAAACAAAAACTTTGAAATCTGCAAATTAATGTTGTCAAACAGAGTAATTCTACTGTGCTAGAAAATATTAGAATATTCCTATCCAAGATGGGTGTAGTGGCGCATCCCTGTAATCCCAGCAGGCTTGGGAGGCTTAGGCAGGAGGATCACAAGTTCAAAGTCAGCCTCAGCAACTTAGCAAGACCTTGTCTCAAAATAAAAAGGGTTGGGGATGTGGTTCAGTGGTTAAGCACACCTAGGTTCAATCCCTGGTACCAAAAAAAATATATTCCAATCCAACTGCACACCCTGTACAGATTAACTATTCTCTCCTTCTCACACCCTCTCTAGTCTTTGGTAATTACTACTCTATTGTTCACTGTATGAGATCAATGTTTTTAGCTTCCACATAAGGGAGAACATGCAGTATCTGTCTTTCTATGCCTTACTTATTTCACTTAACATGATGTCCTCCAAGCTCATCCATGTTGCTGCAAATGACAAGATTTCATTATATTTTTGTGTCTAAATAATACTGCATATTAACAAATATATATATATTCTACTCTTTTGTCAATGATTTTGTAATTTTAATTAGATTTTTATTGAGTTTTTAAAAAAGTTATATTGATGTATAACATACAGAAAAGTGCCCAAAGCATAAATATACATAAACATATGGCTCAATGAATTATCACAAGCTGAATACACCCATATAATCAGCCCCCAGGACAAGTTCCCACAAACACTTCCTTGTGCACGGCTGGTGGGAATGTAAATTGGTACAACCTTTAAGAAAGTGAATTCAGGGGCTGGGGTTGTGGCTCAGAAGTAGTGCGCTCGCCTAGCACACGTGAGGCACTGAGTTTGATCCTCAGCACCACATAAAAACAAAATAAAGATATTGTGTTCACCTAAAACTAAAAAAAAATTTTAAAAAAGAAGGTGAATTTAGCCATCACTACCCATTAGATTCCTATAAGTATGTGAACTGATGCAGGTACAAGTTTTCCTTTGTCCTATTGTTATTACAGCACCAAAAGAGTGAACACAAAAAAGGTAAGACTGGAAATTAAGTTTCATTTAGACTGCAGGAATAAGTTTTCATGATCTCTTGCACTGCATGATCACAGTTAATTAATTAAATAATTATTTACTTTTAAAATTTATATATGACAGCAGAATGCATTACAATTCTTATTACACATATAGAGCACAGTTTTTCATATCTCTGGTTGTATACAAAGTATATTCACACCATTCGTGTCTTCATACATGTACTTTGGATAATAATGATCATCACATTCCACCATCATTTCTAACTCCATGCCCCCTCCCTTCCCCTCCCACCCCTCTACCCTATCTAGAGTTCATCCATTACTCCCATGCTCCCTCTCCCTGCCCCACTATGAATCAGCCTCCTTATAACAGAGAAAACATTCAGCTTTTGTTTTTTTAGGATTAGCTAACTTCACTTAGCATTATCTTCTCTAACTCCATCCATTTACCTGCAAATGCCATGATTTTATTCTCTTTTATTGCTGAGTAATATTCCGTTATGGATAATAATATATATGTGTATATATATATATATATATATGTATATATATATATATATAGTGTGTGTGTGGGGGGGGTGTGTATGTGGGTGTATCTGGGATTAAACTCAGGGGTACTTGACCACTGAGCTACATCCCCAGCCCTATTTTGCATTTTATTTAGAGGCAGGATCTCACTGAGTTTCATAGCACTGTGCTTTTTGCTGAGGCTGACTTTGAACTCATGATCTTCCTGTCTCAGCCTCCAAAGCTACTGCGATTACAGGCATGAGCCACCGCGCCCAACTTGGTGTGTTTCTTTCTTATTTTTAGTTGTAAATGGACACAATATCTTTATTTATTCATTTTTATGTGGTGCTGAGGATTGAACCCACTGCCTCACACGAAGTGTGAGGCAAGTGCTCTACCATTGAGCTACAGTCCCAGCTCCTGGTGTCTTTATTTCTGAAGGCTCCTTTGTCACATAAAACTTTGATTAAATTAATTTGTTGCACCTCTTTCTTATTAACCTTTACTTACAGGAGTATCAGCAATGACTCTTATGGTGGATGAGGAAAAGTACCACACTTTTCTGGTCCTGCAACATCATCACCCTCCTTCCACAAATAAGAAAATCAAAGCCAAGGGCAGATTAAAGGCCACCCAAGCTGATAAGGGCCAGGAATGAATGTTAATGTAGGTCCATTGGTCTCACAGTCCAGAATTTCACTAGCACCCAATTATTTAAGAGTAAGTTGCAGCCCAGGGCACCTGGTACACAGCCTGGCCTGGTGTGATGGGTGGGACAAAGTGATGTGCTCTATCAAGAAAGGGCTCCGCCCAGATGCAAGGAATGTGGCTGGCTGATAGCACCCAGCTGTTTGCAACTCAGTTTTCACACCAAGGTCATACTTTCTCTGGTGGCCAGTGGTTGAGCAAGATGTTGGTCTAAGGGCTATTTCTGCCCAGCGGGAGGGGCTTCTCTGGCAGCTGATAGATCTGGAGCTCCTTTCTGGGAAGTTGTCAAGTCTATATTGTTCTATACATTTGTGTAAAACTTGCTGCCAGTGCCTGTTGGTGGTCTAATCCAAGGATGATGGTCTCTGTCCTTTCAGGCGCCCTCTTTTATTCACTCCTGGGGACTGAACCCAGGAGTGCTTAACCACTGAGTCACATCCCCAGCCTTTTTGTTTGTTTGTTTTGAGACAGGGTCTTGCTAAGTTCCTAGGGCCTCACTAGGTTGCTGAACCTGGTTTTCAATTTGCGATCCTCCTGCCTCAGCCTCCTGAGTTGCTGGGATTATAGGCATGTGCTACTATGCCTGGCCATGTGTCCTCTTGTCTCCAACAGTCTGGTAAGTCCCCAGAGATGGGCAGAGATTGGTAAGAGATTGCTCTGGGGCCTGCATTCTGTGGCCTTTCTATGCTACATATACAGTCCTGTGCCTACTGGACCTGCCAAGGGTGTCACAAACACATTCTCCAAGATCTCAAGGACCACATGAGGTTATGTTTATGGCCTGGCTCGGGAGGAGGCAGAACAAGCAGGGGTGTGGAAAGCTGCTGCCCTGGTAGGTTTGGAGGAGAGGAGGGGCGGGGGTGTAGCAGCACCAGGCAGGTGAGGGTGTGTGAGTGCCTGTTTGTCTCTCCTGGGTGAGGCTGCATGAATGTCTGGGGACAAGCAACTGCTGTCACGCGGCCTGGCTGCAGGTTTGGGATGGAAGCCAGGTAGGCGGGCTGTGTCAGTCACATCTACTCACTGGAGGAAGGAAGTGGAATACAGAAGGGGCACAGAGAAACTTCTGCTTTGGTAGAAGATATACAAGAGAGATGGCTGAATTTTCAGAGGATTGCAAGGGCTGTGGACTTCTTGGAGCCAGGGTCCAGGGTAGGAAGGGCTACATTCTTTGGGTACTATGGCAGAAAACTTTGGTGTCTTGGAACATCTTTTTCATACATGTGGGAGTTCCTAAAGTAACTTCAAAGCTTTCCCTCAAAGGAAAAGAATACAGGTGAGGTCTTTTATTCTCTTTCAGGAGGAGAGTACGAGCGGGCAGGTGGCCACTGGCACTGGTTAAGGGCAAAGCTGACACTGCCTGATTCCAGGGGCCACACCAGCGGACCCTGAACATCTTTTTTTTTTTTTTTTACATTTTCTTTTAGTTGTTGATAGACCTTTATTTATTTGTATGTGGTGCCAGGCAAGTGCGCAACCGCTGATCCCCAGCCCCAGTCCGGACCTTGCACATCTTTAGCACTTAGCTTTCCCTTATGCAATCTCATCTATGAAATTCCCCATTCTAGGGCTGGGGATGTGGCTCAAGCGGTATCGTGCTCACCTGGCATGCGTGGGATGCTGGGTTCGATCCTCAGCACCACATAAAATAAAATAAAGATGTTGTGTCCGCCGAAAACTGAAAAATAATTATATAAAAAAAGAAATTTCCCATTCTAAAATAAATGCAAAGTATGCACAATTATTATTATTATTTTTACAATTTACAATTTCAAATGTTTGTCTACCCTGATATATTTGTGGATGAAATATTATAATGTAGGGAATTTACTTTAAAATAACGCAGGAGAGCTGGGGGTATAGATCACCTGTTCCATCCACAGCACTAAAAAAAAAAAAAAAAAAAAAAAAAAAAAAAAAAAAANTATGATCCATGAGTAACCAGACCCATCCTCTGAGTTGCAGGAATTACTAGAAAACCCACTCCTCCCTCTCTTCCTCCCCGCCTCCCCCCTCCCTCTTTCTGGTACTGAGGATTGAACTCTGGGATGCTTTACCACTCTGCTCTATCCCCAGCCCCCTTTTTTTTTTTTTTTTGTAAGTATCAGTATTGAACTCAGGGGTGCCTGACTGCTGACCACATCCCCAAACCTTTTTTATTTTTTATTTTGAGACAAGTCCTCGCTAAGTTGCTTAGGTTGGCCTTGAACTTGTTATCCTTCTGCTTTAGCCTCCTGAGTTGCTGAGGATTAGAGGTGTGTATCACCACACTACCTGGTTCTACCAACACTTTGTTTATTTTTTTATTTTATATATATATACACACACACACACATAAATGGACACAATAACTTTATTTATTTATTTATATTTTATGTGGTGCCGAGGATCGAACCCAGTGGCTCATACATGTGAGGGAAGTGCTCTACTGACACCCCTGAGCTACAACCCGAGCCCTACCAACACCTTTTAACACCACCAAATATGAGAACCCAAACTCACTGTATTGAACATATTTCTTCTTTCTTTTTGAAACATTATTTGTTGCAAGATACACAAAATATAAAATCTACCATTGTAACCATTTTTAAGTGTACAATAGTGTTAAGTACATTTACGCTATCATGCAAGCAATCTGTAGAGCTCTTTTCATCTTGCGTTTGTACAGTTTTGTGGTGACTTCCAGACTTCTGCCACCACGGTGTCCCACTACACTTCACCCCCACCCCCCATCATAAATCACTACAACAGAGATACTGGAATCCATGTCTCCAGAGTTCTGCTGCAAAGTAATCTGTTTCCACCTGGGATGACTGCAGACCTTGGACTTGGCTGTGGAGTTGCTGGTCCAGGTTTCTGGAAACCCAGTAGTAGGCCAGCTGGGCTGCTTGGACTTCCGGTGTACTTTACCCTGGAGTCCTGGCTGGCTCCTCTGAGCTCCCTGCCCTAGGGAAGGCACTTAAGCAAGTTCTGGCAGCTCCCAGTTTCCAACCCTTCTGCCTGCCTGGGGCTGCCCCAGGTCACCTGGGGAGGGAGAGCTGGCGGTGAACAAAGGCCCCTCCTCAGTTCTGGTGACTCAGGGAAGACTCCAGGTCCTGGAGTCCGCTTTCACCCCAGGTGTGAGGGTGACCAGGGGAAGAGCCCCTGCCTAGGTACAGGGTCCTACTACTTAACTTTAACAGCCATCTCTGTAACACAGATTCAGAGCATTTTGGAGTGAGTGTCAGGAGCGAGGATGGACACCAGGCATATCTGTTAGTTTGCTCTTTGCTGATCTGAAAATGCCTCTCCAGCAACATCCAGCTCTACTCCCTCAGTCTGGGGGCCTGGCCCAGCTCTGGGGGATGAGAGGGCAAGGGAGAGCAAGGAGTGAAGGGAGGGCAGTGGGAGGGTGGAGCACACATAGCTATCAAGTCCCTGTATCCAGTGTATTTACTTCACCCGAGTTATGACATTTAATCCTAGTGATTTGTCCTGTTGTACCAATCCAAGAATCTAGGGCTCAGAAAGGTCACCAGAAAGTGATGAACCCACAATTTAGGGGTTTCTTGGGGGGCTACTGGAGATTGAACTCGGGGGCACTTGACCACTAAGCCATATCCCCAGTCTATTTTGTACTTTATTTAGAGACAGAATCTCACTGAGTTTAGTGCCTTGCTTTTGCTGAGGCTGGCTTTGAACCGGATCCTCCTGCCTCAAATCTTTCAAGCCATTGGGATTATAGGTGTGTGTCACTGGGCCCTGCTGAACCCAGAATTTAGCACAAGAGATACCTTATTTCATTTTCTTCCTACTGATAGAAAACAGCCATGAAGTTGCTTTTGGCAGATAGATGGTAGATTGGAGGTGAGCATGGCCAACTCTTAGGTCCTGGAAGAGTAGGGGAGGAAAAAAATGGCTTCCCTTTACCCTCTTAGGTTCTTTGGTGGTCTACAAATTAAATTGACAGATTAACAGGAGAGCCGGGCACAGTGGCGCATGCCTGTCATCCCAGAGGCTCAGGAGCTGCGGCAGAAGGATCGTGAATTCAGAGCCAGCCTCAGCAAAAGCAAGGCAGTTAAGCAACTCAGTGACATCCTGTCTCTAAATAAAATACAAAATAGAAGTGAGGATGTGGCTCAGTGGTCGAGTGCCCCTGAATTCAAACCCCACATCTCCCCCCAACCTGCCAAAAAAAAAAAAAAAAAACAACAGATTAACAGGAGAAAAAACATATTTAACTATGTATACGTGGAAGTCCTGCATAATGTGAGGCTCCAAGAAGGGTCAGAGAATTGCACCTTACATAGATAGCATCCTGAGCTATGGAAAGGAAAAAGGGCTTGGGGCTCCTGGTGGGGGGGGGGTGACTCCAGCCACAAGAAAGTAAGGGGAGGAGCTGTGTGGTAGAAAGGGTGATTGATTTTGCCTTGAGGGTGGGAGGACAGGCCTTAAGGACAGTGGGTGCTCTTAATGGATTGTTCTGTTGTAGGGACAGATGAGGCAAGGCTCTGAAGACAGCAGGAAACAGTTTTATTTGGCTGCAGCCAGGTTCAGAGGGCACAGCTTTTGCTGTAATCAATCAATCCTCTGAATCCCGAGTTCAGGGAGTTTCAGAGTTTTATACCCAGCATGTAAGGGGAAGGGCTCAGAAGTTCACATGAAAGCAGTTTTTTTTCCTTTCAGTGTTCTGGGCATATTAACCCTTCGAGGACAACACCTGAGAAGGGAAGAGCTTCTTCTCCCCTTTCTTTCCTCCCCCTGCCAGCTGTTACCATAGAGCCCAATAGGGCTTATCTGAAAAATGTAGACATCTCTGTGAAGCCCCAGCTCAAGGCCAGAGGCCTTGTTTACACATTTCTACAAACTATGGATACATGTTTGTGAAAAACTAGTAAGGGGGGCTGGGGATGTGGCTCAAGCGGTAGCGCGCTCGCCTGGCATGCGTGCGGCCCGGGTTCGATCCTCAGCACCACATACAAACAAAGATGTTGTGTCCGCCGAGAACTAAAAAAATAAATATTAAAAAATTCTCTCTCTCTCTCTCTCTCTCTCTCTCTCTCTCTCTCTCTCCCCCACTCTTTCTTTTTAAAAAAAAAAAAAAAAAACTAGTAAGGGGGTGTCCAGCACCTGGAGTGCTGATTTCTTCCCCGCCAGTGGCCAAGTAAAACAGAGCAACACGAAAATTGGAAGTTTATCTACATTGAGCTCTTCTGTAGACTCTTTTGCTGACAGTCCTAAACACAGCCATGGTAAAGATTTCTGGAGAAGCCCAGTTAAGACTTTTCTGTGGAGAAAGGGGGTGCCACGACAGTTCCAACAATCAGTCATTTACAATTGATGACATGGCAGCAGTTCCCAGAACAGAGGTGTGTGGGAGCAATAGCACTGGCTGAAGGAGTCACAGGACCAGTCTTGAAATTGGGACTTTAACTTTCAGGGAGAAGAGAGTGGGGACAGAGTGTGTGGGCTCATGGGCTCCCTCTGGGGCAGAGTGGGAGGTAGCTGGGTGGTGGGGAGCTCAGAAGGACTATTGCAATAGTTAAGGAGAAAGGTAATGAGGCCAGAGGTGGTAGAACCAGAGAGATGAGAGAAATTTCTCCTCATCAGGTGCCCCAGGATTGTACAGTCCTGGCCACTTGCAGGCAACATGAGTGAATGAACTACCTGGACCAGGTGACAGATACATGATGATGACAGTGCATGTTGAATGTACACAGCACGTACTCTTCCTTCAAGACAGGCTCCCTGTCCTTCTGACAAACCTTCCCAGGGACTAACCCATCTACCAGGCACTGTGAGGTGTGCTTTTTAGATAGATACTAGTTGACTTATTCCTCCCAAACTATGATCTCCTTGAAGAGATGAGGAAATTGAGGTTCAATCCAAGGTTAGCCAATTTAGGCAGTGGGCAGATCCAGGGAGCTGGGTTTCACTTCCCCTTGCCTGGTACCCTAAGTGCCTCACCTTAAACATCCGGTCAGTGTGCTTTCCAGCCAAGTCCTTAAGAAAGTCAAGTCTGGGGGCAAGTGGCCCCAGACTGGGGTGTCTGCCCTGCACACCCAGAAGGGTGAATGAAGTTCAATGAGTACATGCCTTCCCCAACCTCACCTCCTGACAACTCCCTGCCATAATTCTGGCCTTTCCCATACTGTCCAGGGAAGTCTGGGGAGGGAGGACAGAGGCCTGGTTTCTGTTGGACTCAAACTTCCCACCTCTGTCCAGTCCACCTTCTTCTCTCCAAGGCCTCAGAAAGGCAGACCCAGTTTCCAGGCCCAACTCTGCTCCTAGATGCATTTGGGGGCCTCAGGTTTTCCACTGGAGAATGGACTGAGGACACCCAAAAGTTCAATATGATGCCCTATGCTTCATGCTTGGGACCATGCAGAGGAAGGCATGGGGTGCTAAGGCCATGGAAAAGGGAATTGGTGGCTCTTTGTGGGCTGGAACTGAAGCTGCATATCCCCTGGGACAGCTGGACCCCTCTGCTGTGCTACTTCCCATTCAGCTGACCAGGGAAAACAACCTCAAAGGGCTCAGGAGAAGCCTGGTAGGAAGCAGTATGTGCCAGGCCACCTCCCCAGCCTCTGGAAGGGAGTGTGCTCTGAACAGCCTGGGGCCCAGATCCTGTGCAGGATGTGGAAAGACAGGCCACCTGATCCAGGCCTGGAGGGGCCGAGGGGCCTGATCTTTGCTTCCTTGAATGACACCTGTTAGACAGACAGAGCCAGGCTGTTCTCTCCCTCTGTCCCCCAGCTCTACACCCATGGCCTGCTATCTGTAGCTGCCTTCTCTGGGTGTTCAGCACCTATTTTTTTTCCCTCCCAGTTCTAGGGATTGAACCCACGGGTGCTCTACCACTGAGCTATGTCCCCAATACTTTTTTTTAAATTAAAGATGTTTTTAACATTCTTTATTTATTTTAATGTGGTGCTACCGCTGAGCCATAACCCCAGTCCCTCCAATCCTTTTTTTTTTTTTTAAAAGAGAGAGAGAGGGAGAGAATTTTAATATTTATTTATTTTTTTTAGTTTTTCGGCGGACACAACATCTTTGTTTGTATGTGATGCTGAGGATTGAACCTGGGCCGCACGCATGCCAGGTGAGCGCGCTACCGCTTGAGCCACATCCCCAGCCCCTCCAATCCTTTTTATTTGGGACAGAGTCTAAGTAGCCCAGGCTGGTCTCAAACTTGATGGTTCTCCTGCCTCAGCCTCCTGAGTTGCTGGTGTTATAGGCATGTGCCACCTGCCAGGCTCAGTCACTTTCTTGGTGTTTCTTCAATCAGACCTCTCTGGCCCCTCTCCCCTGCCCACTTAGTCTTTGATGTTGCTGAGCTCCAGGGGAGGTGTTTTGATTTTTTTCCTCCTGCTGGGATGTTCTGAGATACTTAATACTTGACCATCTCCTCCCTGCTTCCCCCTGGCCACCTGGTGCAGGGAAAGAACATGGAAAGAGGGTAGGATGGGGGACAGGGGGTGTCAGAAGATCTTGGATATATCACTGCATTCCTAACCCTAGAAAGGGGTTGGAGGAGGGGAGGGAGTGGGCTTGTAACACCTGTTTCTTGAGTTTTCAGTTTCCTCTCGCTCTCCTCTTCAGGGAATATCTTGCTAAGACAAATCATTCTTTTTTTCTTTTTATTTTATTCATTTATTTATATGTGGCACCAAGAATTGAACCCAGTGCTTCACGCATGTATGGCAAGCACTCTACCACTGAGCCATAACCCCTGCCCTGACAAGTCAATTCTTCTTTCAAGTCATCTCATGTATGTCCACCATCCAGTCCTCTCCCTGCTGTCCCAGCCCTCCTTGGCCCATTTCTTTTCCCTGAGTATTCCGTAAACCAGGCTACTTCCTCTTCCAAAATGAAACCCCATACCCATTAAGCAATGCCTCCTCACTTCTCCCTCCCACAGCCTCTGGCTCTAATCTGCTTTCTGAGTGGACTTAACCTAGTTCATTTAAGTAAAATCATACCACACTTGGCATTTTGTATCTGGTGTCTTTCACTTAGCATAATATTTTGGAAATCCGTCCATGTTGTAGCATGAATCAGCATTCCATTTCTTTTCATGGTTGAATAATATTCCATTGTATGGATAGAACACATTTTGCTATCCTCATCAGCCTGACAACTCAGGATGTTCCACCTTTTGGCTATTGTGCACAGTACTGTTATGAAAACCAGAGTATGAGTACCTGCTTTCAATTCTTTGGGGCATATACTTAGGAATGGAATTGCTGGGGCATATGGTAACTCCGTGTTTAACTTTTTGTTTCAACTCTTGAATCTGAATGCCTTTGGGTATCCAGCTCTGTCTCTGTTTCCACCTATTTTTGTTGTCTTTCACCCAGCCCGGTTCGACTCATTTACATTATATGGCCCCTGAAGGCATCTGAATTTGCTATCCCTACATTAAACAAAACCCAACCCCCCCCCCCCAGTCCGCCCAAATACCATCGTAGCAGTGGTCGGTCGGTCTCTC
>NW_025999869.1:25611793-25670540 GCF_001458135.2 Marmota marmota marmota
CCCCCCCCCCCCAGTGCCCAAATCAGCTGCTGAGAACTAGCTGAAGGCGTCGAGCAAATCTCTTTACCTTTCAGAGTACTACTTTGGCTCAGCCTCAAAAAATGAAAATAGTGCTTACCTGATAGGAGGCGGCAAGGATCAGAGAGGTGATGGACCCAACGAGCCTCTCCCGAAGCTGTTTAGTTCTGGCAAGAGAGAGAAAGGCGGGTGAGGACAGGAGGAACTGGAGGAGGAGGAGCGGGCGAGCTGGCCAGGAGACTTCTGGGGCCTCGGCGGTGCTTGAGGCTTCGAACCCACCGGGTCCGAGCCGGCGCGCCCAGAGGTAGCAGCCCAGCGGTGCACAGCAGCTAAGGGACCCTAGGCCCCAGCAGATCAGTACTGGTCTGTGCGCCCCGACTTGGGGCGGGGCTCAGGTTGGATTACCGGTGGGCGGGCGCTGTCCCCCCGTCCCCGCCCCCCACATCCGGGGGCCCGGGCCGGGGCCGGGGCTGGGCTCTGGGCTTGCTGCGCGCCAGTGAGTCAGGCCGGGTTTTCCCTCCTCCTCCAGGGCAGGCGAGAGAGTGCCGCCGATCGCGTCTCTTCCTCGCCAATCCGGCTCCGGCGCCTGTCCGCCCGCCCGCCGCCCGTGTTTTCTAGGTGCCTGCCTCACGGCAGCTCTGGCCCGACTCGCAGTCTCTGCTGGAATCGGCGCTTCGGAGGAGAGTTCAAATCCGCAAAGGAACTGCGGCGCACCCGGGCGCGGAGCGGCGGTCGGCGAGCGCTGCGCCAGCATGGTAAGTGGGGCGCGCTAGGGGCTGGAGGATGGACGCGCGGGGCAGGGAGAGTCGCCGAGTTGTCGCTTTTCGGGTGTCCTTGGCCACATTGCAACCCCTAGCTGGCCGAAGCTCCCGTCTGAAAAATGGGCGGGGATGGCAGCGTGCGGTGTGCGCCCAGGTGTCTTCAGCTCCTGGGCGCCGGGTTGCGCTGGAGAGGCAGGCGGCAGGTTACGCTCTTCTCTGCAACCCCTGTAAACGCGCTTTTCTTGGAACATCGCCCAGGACCCCTGCGCCACCGCTGGGTGGGGCAGGCGCCCTTGGCGAAGAAGTCTGACCTCGGCCTCCGCCCCCTTGCCCAGCGACTCTCGTCAGGCCCCAGGAAGCAGGAGGAAAGGGGAGCGTCCCCCCACCTCGCCTCCTAGGTAGCTCGAGGACTTCCAGTGGTTCTGGGGATTCCTTGCCTTCTCCACTGCCTTCCCGGGGACAGTTCTGTGGGGGATGTCAACCTCCTCTTCTCCGCCTTCCCCTCTCACCCGCCCCGCCCCCAGTATTCCTCCTTTCTCCCCCTAGTCCCTTGCCCGGTCCCGGCGACAGCTGCGGACTTGAGGATAGGGAACATTCCTGGGTCTTGGCGATTTGGACACTGTACCATTCCGGGCCAGAGCCTTTGATCAAAGCGAGGGCCAGTCTAGGACGAGGTGGAAATTAGGGCTCTAGATATATCCGGAAGGAGAACTGAGACACCCTTACCCCCAGCCCATAGGAAGAGATTGGGCCTGGCCGTCCTGGGGCAGGAGCAGAGGCAGGAGACCATTCTGAGCTCTGTGAGCACCCTCTTTCCAGTGCCCTCCCAGGCAGGACTCCTTTGCCTACTGGCTGCGTGTGGGTGTGTTAAGTGCGAGACTGAATGAATGCCGCCAGCCGGCTCCCGCCACCGCCTCCAGCAGCTTCCAGAGCTTAGAGTCCTCATGCCAGCCACACTTCCACTATTTCTTCCTGACCCTCAGGGCCAGGTAGGAGGGATCCCAGGCCAAGGGGACTTCCATCCAAACTAGCCTGGTGGCAGATGCCCTTGGGAGAAACAGGCGGGGGGGGGGGGGAGGGGGCTGGGCAGTCTACATAATACAGCAATGTCCATAGAAGGTGACCGACCCTTGGCTGAGACAGCCTGATGCAGTACAGAAGGCTTTGCCCAGAGAGTTGAGATTGCCTCTCACTGTGGGATTTTGGGCAATTAATTTCCTCTTTCTAGGCTGTAAAGTCCAGATAGGGTCATCACTGCCCTGCCTGCCTCTACTAGCTGTTGTGAAGATGACATGAGATAACAAAGTGGAAGGGCTGAGAAAAACTGTAGTGTGCTGTGCACCTGTGAATGACTGCACAGGTTAGTTGCTTGCAGAGGTCAGCTGCCAGGCTGCGCCTTTTCAAGTGTCTCATGGGGATTGAGTATGCCAGCCTCTCCCATTCCCTCTCCAGGCCCCATCACACACTGCCCCCTCTTTTGGAGCTGGGACATTCCAGTCTCATTCCTTTGGGGCAGCTGCAGACACACCCCTCAGCCTGGCTGATCCTCCAGCAGGTGGTGGGACCCTCCCCTGGGGCCAGGGCTCTGGAAGGCCTAACCCAAGCCAAAGCTGGCAGGACTCACCCATATGGGGGTTGGGATGTGCATGGAAGAATCTGGAAGCCTGTGCACTTTCTCCTATGCAGCTGATCATGACCTTGGACACATTATTTCCCCTTCTGGGCCTCAGTTTCCTCTTCCGAAGTGAGGGATGTCAATACTCCCCTCCTATGTGCATTTCGAAGAAGGGATAGTCCTCAGGGTCTGGAGCTGGAATGTCCCACTGCATGTCCTCTCTTCCTTTGCTTGGTGGCCAGGGCAGCACTGTTCTACCAAGGGTTGGTTCGAAAGAGCTGTGCCTCTATGTTCAGGGCTGTCCATGCCATCTGCTAATCTTGGGGGTAAAGTGGGAGGGGAACAGGAGTGAAAAGTCCCTTCTGGAGCCATCTGGGGCCTGTGAAAGATGTCCCTCTAATGACCTAGCCTAAACCCAGCCAGTGGATGGTGGTGGATTTTTAGCTCTGTGCAGAGATCTGGGCAGGCACAGAAGCCTAGTCACTTCTGCTCTCTTGTCTTTCTGTGCCTAAGTCCCAGGGAGACTGCATGGTACTTGCTGTCTCTCCCGCCCTCCTCTTTCACCAAATCCTCTCCAGCCCCGCCTCACAGCCCTGACCTGAGCAGACATTCCCCCGGGGTTCCAAGCAACGCCAGGGAGGAATGTCTGTGTGTTTGGGGGAGGGTGTGGAGGTGGGATGGATCCTTTAGGAAAAGGGATTGCTCCTAGATTGAGACCTAGGCAGAATGGAGCCTTCTTCTTCTTTTTTTTTTTTTTTTTAAGAGAGAGAGAGAATTTTAATATTTATTTTTTAGTTTTCAGCAGACACAACATCTTTGTTTGTATGTGGTGCTGAGGATCGAACCTGGGCCGCACGCACGCCAGGCGAGCGCACTACCGCTTGAGCCACATCCCCAGCCCATGAATGGAGCCTTCTTGAAGCAAGGGATTCAACCCTGCTGTGGAAGCTGAGAATATAGCTAGAGACGTTACCCAGGAGGGGTGGACAGTGGAGGGTGGGGGCTTAAGGAAAGACAAAGGGAAGGGCACTCTTTGTGCCCTTCAATCCCTGTACTGCTTCTAATAGCTGGCCTCACACTCCCCATTCAGCATCAGCACACGAACATGTGCGTACACATTCCTAGCCAGGTGCGGGGAGGATCCCTCAGTCTTCATGCTGGGGTGTTCCTCTGTTATGTCTGTGTCCTTGAAGGTGCTCAGTGCTATGTGGTGACCTTGTGCATGATACTATGGCTGTCCTGTGTCCTGTACCATAGGTTTCTCCATGCTGAGTGGGGACATTGTGTTCCCTGTGTGTTCATAGGCATTGTTATGGTCCATGGCTACAGCTGCTCCCCTGTACTTGAGACCCTTGCTGGGACCCATAGTGTCAGCGTGTCAGTTATTTATCCCTGAGGACAGAAGTGAGCATTGCCAGGGGAAGGCTTGGTGGTATGGGTTTGGGGTGAGGTGGGTGTATTTGGCTTCACTGCCAATATCCCAATCCCCTAGTCACATGGGGACTTAACAATTTGTTCACAAGCTCCTTTCACTTCCATTTGACATTGACTGTCATGGTAACCCTAGCAGGAAGGCAGGGCAAGATGTGGAAACTGAGGCATGTCAAAGGGAGATGTATTGGTGCCTAGGGTCCCACAGAGAGAGAAAAGGAGGGGCAGCTGGAGATCAGCTTCTTTGCTGTCCTCTCTCTGAGGAGTGACAGATCAGTGCACCTTTAAATAGAGTACTGTCTTTCTGGGCAGAGGTGTTGTAGCAAGGGGCTGTCAGGTAGGGAGGCAAGATGACTCACTTTCAGTTCTTTTGGCTGTGGGTGACATTCTGGGTCCCCAGTAGACATTAGGTAGTCATGGAGTTGGAATCTCAGGCATCCTCACCCCAGTAGCTCTGTGACCTTGGACAAGTTACTTCACTTTTCTGAGCTCCAGGGACCTTAACTTTAGAAAAGGACATTAACTATGTCACAGGAAGTGCCTTATCACTGAAGGAGCCCAGCACCTGTGATTCCTTAGCTGGATGAATCTCCTGGGGCTGGGGTGTACTGACTCAGTCTTATCCCCCACCTCAGGGCTGGGGTCTGGGAGAAGAAGACTGAGAAGATTATTTTTGCCCAGGGTGTGGTTGAGAGCTGTAGAGTGGGGGTAGGGGACAGGGCCCACCCTCCTTCTCCCTCTCAGAGAGCTTTGTCTTCCACAAACACAAAACCTGGAAATGGTTAAGGAAGATGGAGCCTCCTAAGGACCATTGTTTTGGGGTGGGAGTGGGTGTCCCGGAAGTATATTGGATGGGTGGTGGGGGACTTTCAGCTGCAGCCTGCCTGCTGGGCATCTGTTCTGGAATGGGAGAAGGGACAATGGGGTAGGAGGCAGAAAAGGAGGCATTCACACAAGTCATTTGTATCTGCGTTAGGGTGGGCATTGGGCTGAGCACATGTTCCATTGGGGACCCTAGGTACCCACCCATTTCACCTTCCAGTGTGTCAGGCCCAGCACAGGTGGGAATAAGCCTGGTCACTTGGCAATGTTTGTGTGTGACTAAGCTCTGCTTCAGCCAGCCTGTGTTGACCCTGGCTGCGGGCCAGGCCCTGGACAGGGTGCTTTGTCATGTTATCTCACCCTATCCTTCCAGCATCCCTCTGTGATAAGAGCTATCATTGCCATTGTACATATGCATGAAGCCAAGGCTTATAGAGGTTAGGGGCATGGCCAAGGTCACACACCAATTGGTTCTGCTCTGGGTCAGGATATGAAACCTGTTTGGCCTTGTGGTGGGTTTTGGTGTAATAGCAGCAGCACAACACGCATAGCAGGGGTCCAGCCGCCCCTTCCCTCTGCCTCCCACCACTGCCCAGACCTGAACACCTGTTCCGGAAAACTCAACCATTGTTCCTCCCTTAGGCTCTTCCTGTTAGTATCGTCATCCTTCCTCCCTGTGGGCCCTTCCTGTTTGTATCCCTCCCACTGTAGCCCCCGACCCCACCCATGCCAGATGTTTCCCTGAGGGAGCTCTGACCCTTTACTGGAAGAGAGGCTGGACAGGTTATCTCAAGGGAAGGAGAAGAAATAGAGTCCATCTGGGGCTGGGAGTGGTGGTGCACGCCTGTAATCCCAGCAGCTTGTAAAGCTGAGACAGGAGGATTGCGGGTTCAAAGCCAGCCTCAGCAAAAGCAAGATGCCAGGCAACTTAGTGAGACCCTGTTTTTAAATAAAATACAAAATAGGGCTGGGGATGTGGCTCATTGGTTGAGTGCTCCTGAGTTCAATCCCCAGTGCTCCACCTGCCCCCCCACCGCCAAAAAAAAAGAGTTCATCTGGGAATTGGAAGGAATAGAGAGCCATTCTGGACTGGTTCACTATGCTTCCTCCCCATTCAACAAATTTGGTCGGGACCTTGGCAGGAGAGTTAGCAAGGTCAGGGTCAGACAGCCTGAGTCCATCCTCTATTAGCTCTTTGCTGGCATGGTCTCGAGAGGTGGGCCCTTGTCCTACTGCTTGAGGTCTTCCTCCCACCATACCCACTTATCATGCTTCCACATTGCACACAGGACTCTAGCTGGAGCTGTCCCTTTGGTGTTCCAACTGAATGTTAGATGAGCAGGAGGCTTTGGGACCTGTATCCCTTTCTCTTGCCAGTTTGGGAGTCATGTCCTGTCATTGTCTCTGATTCCTACCCACATCTGCCTCTCTTGGGCCTGGGCAGGTAGAAGAGCTGGCAGATGACAAGTGCCTGGTTTTAGGGAATCTGGGGATTTGGGCAGTGAGTGCTCACCTGCCCCTAATGGAACCTCCTGATTCCCCAAAGCAGCTGCCCGTGCCCTGTTGAAACTTCATGGCCACAGCCCCAGGCCCTGCTGGCATTGCCATGGGCAGCGTGGGCAGCCTGTTGGAACGTCAGGACTTTTCCCCTGAAGAGCTTCGGGCAGCACTTGCTGGGTCTCGAGGTTCTCGCCAACCTGATGGACTCCTCCGGAAAGGTTTGGGCCAGCGTGAGCTCCTTAGCTATCTGCACCTCCCCAAGAAGGATGGCAAGACCACCAAGCGGGCACCTCGGAATGAGCCTGCTGACTATGCTACCCTCTACTACCGGGAACATCCTCGGGCTGGTGACTTCAGCAAGACTTCACTGCCTGAGCGGGGTCGCTTTGATAAGGTGTGTCTCTGCTGATGTCCTTTATGTGGCACAGGGAAGTTGGAGATGGGCAGCTTGGGGCCTCCTTGGAGACCCAGTTGCTGGGATGGGATGAAGGTTGGATGGGCTAAGATGTGGAAAGCCTGCCGTAGACTGGCTTGAGCCTTGGTTAATTCCTCCTGGTGGCATGTGCCCCATGTTCTCACAGAGGATTCCCAGGGGCTACAGGAGCATCAGGAGGGTAGAGCAGAGTTTACTATACTCACAGACCTCCCTCACACCTGCCCTCTCTTTTTGGCAGTGCCGCATCCGCCCATCAGTGTTCAAGCCTACAGCAGGTACCGGGAAAGGCTTCCTCTCCATGCAGAGCCTGGCTGCCCACAAGGGTCAGAAGCTATGGCGCAGCAATGGTAGTCTGCACACGCTGGCCTGCCACCCACCCCTGAGTCCAGGGCCCAGGGCCAGCCAGGCTCGTGCACAACTGCTGCATGCCCTCAGCCTAGATGAGGGTGGCCCTGAGCCTGAGCCCAGCTTGTCTGATTCCTCCAGTGGGGGCAGTTTTGGCCGCAGTCCTGGCACAGGTCCCAGCCCCTTCAGCTCCTCCTTAGGCCACATTAACCACCTTGGGGGCTCCCTGGACCGGGCCTCGAGGAGTCCCAAGGAGGCTGGGCCATTGGCTGTGCTGAGCTGCCTGCCTGAGCCACCGCCCCCCTACGAATTCTCCTGCTCCACTGCAGAGGAGGTGGTAGCCCTGCTGCCTGAGACCTGTGAGGATCTCAAGAGGGACCTTGGAGATCAGGATGGCTCCAACCCCTTCACACAGGTGAGTGAGCCCCATCCTAGGGTCCTATTCTGTCCCTTGGCATTGGTGTATGAGCCAGACTGAGGGACCCCAGATGGTTCACCCACATGTCTCTGGGAAACACTGGGTGTGGTAGCATACACCTGTAGTCCCAGGTACTTGGGGGGATGAGGCAAGAGGATCTGGAGTTCAGGGCCAGCCTGCGTGGCCAAAACAGTAAGACCCTGTCTCAAAAAAAGAGGGAGTGGAGATGTCTTGGCTTCTGTCTTCTAATAACTGCCCAAGGAGTTATTGGTGGAGGAAGTGTTAGGGTGGTGGTGAGCTATGGGAGCACAGGTGGATTGCATCCAAGGGGCGGAGCCTTGTGGAAATCTAGGCATGGTTGGTCAGCCCTTCTGTGAACATCTTTCTCGTGACAGGTGCTAGAGGAGCGCCAGCGGTTGTGGTTATCTGAGTTGAAGCGCTTGTACGTGGAGCGGCTGCATGAGGTGGCTCAGAAAGCTGAGCGCAGCGAGCGCAACCTCCAGCTGCAGTTGTTCATGGCTCAGCAGGAACAGCGACGGCTGCGCAAGGAGCTCCGGGCTCAACAGGGCCTGACCTCTGAGCCTCGGCCCCCAGGTCCAGTTCCAGAGGCCGACTCCAGCAGCCGACCAGAGGAGGAAGCCCGATGGGAGGTGAGAGACTGCCAGGGACTCAGAAACACCCATCCCCACTGCCCTGGTCCCATTCTCCATTTCACCTCCCTCAACCAGCTCCCCACACCTTGGAGCATCTGGGTCTTCAAGGAGGCCCCAAGCTACTTTGCTTGGCCCTTGTTCATCCTGTGTTCCCCCCCCCCATCTCCCAGGTGTGCCAGAAGACCGCAGAGATTAGTCTCTTGAAGCAGCAACTGCGGGAAGCCCAGGCAGAGCTGGCACAGAAACTGGCTGAGATATTTAGTCTGAAGACGCAACTTCGGGGCTTCCGGGCACAAGCCCAGGCTCAGGACGCAGAGCTGGCCAGGTTGCGTGAGACTGTGCGCAGTTTACAGGAACAGGCTCCTCGGGAGGAAGCCTCAGGCAGCTGTGAAACCGATGACTGCAAGAGCAGAGGGCTGCTGGGGGAGGCAGGAGGTAGTGAGGCTGGAGGTGGTGCTGAACAGCTGCGTGCAGAGCTACTGCAAGAACGGCTCCGGGGCCAGGAGCAGGCACTGCGTTTTGAGCAGGAACGGAGGACTTGGCAGGAAGAGAAGGAGCGGGTGCTGCGCTACCAGCGGGAGATCCAGGGGGGCTACATGGACATGTACCGTCGCAATCAGGCACTGGAGCAGGAGCTGCGGGCACTACGGGAGCCCCCCACGCCCTGGAGTCCTCGACTTGAGTCCTCCAAAATCTGAGGCCAGCAGAGCAAGCTGACAGCAGATGCACTGTCCAAGATGCCCTGAGACAGCTGACCCCTCCTTTCACTGGTCTGGGGCAGAATGTGCAGAGGCCGACCCAGGGATGGGAGGCCCCCAAGAGGAAGGATCCAGGGGTGGGCGATGGGCAGGATAAGGTGCTGGCTACAGAGCCAGGGCTAGACCCTTCTGGCAGAGAAGCACCCAGGCAGGGCCCAGCCCTGCTCCCTGGAGTGGGTGTGGCCCAATGAAGGAGATGAGAGAATCCAGAGGCACTGATAGGGAAGGGCAGGTGTAAGGGAGGGTGGCTAGAGAGCTGGGCTGAGGCCTTCCTTAATGGAAGGAGGCTGGGATGGAAACATTGGCCTCCTCCAGAATAAAACCACCTTTTCTTTGAGGAGGCCCTGGGTGATATATTGAGCCTGCCCTTACCAGAGTCCAGTTTTATGGATAGTCAGGGTTGGGAGTTGACCTGGCCTGTAGCTCCTTTCATGGTCATGGTCATTGGGAGGTGTGCCCTGTGCCTGTCTGTGAAGCTGCTGATCATATGTGTTGGAGAGTGGAGGAATCCTATTTCCTTGCTCCAGTACCACACAGTTCCTTAGCTGCTGTGTGGGTTGAAATTCCTTTCTTCAGCACCAGTGGATTTTTCAGAAGGAACAATACTAGGGAACTACAAAAAAACAAAAGGGCGATTCAAAAGGCATTTCAAGGATATGAAATGTTCCTTTTGGTGGAAAGTCTGGGCCCTGGTTGCCCAGGCCTCTGCTGGATTGGGGCCAGCCTAAGACAGCATCCTGTGGGGGCATCCAAAAGCTCCTGTGAGCTCTACCTCTTCTGGAGCCCACCTCCTATCTTTCTGTCCAGCTGTGGTGTGCCTCTCTCTTCATGGGTGGGTGAGGGGGGAAGTTTAGGAAGGTGCAGAGAATCTTGGCAGGGAAAGCTTGTGGGTTATTTGGTAAAGGATCTTACCGGAAGGAATGGAACATTTCCCCATAAGCAATGGAAGGCTATTGGGTATTTTTAGGTAGGAGTGAGATTTGATCTAATTTGTATTCTGGAAAGCTCTTTCTTGAAGAAGCAGCCCCACACTTCCCACCTCTGTTCTTTACCTGGCCTTGGAACTGTCAGTCCTCTTGCACTCCTGCTGATGGTCTCAGGTTCTAGAAAACCCACAGCTACCCCAGTCCCTCAGCAGTCTTGGGACTTTGCTCCCCTCCAGGTGGTGACCTGGTGCAAGTGGAGTCTTCCCTATCTTTTGAGAGAAGCTCAGCTTATTACACATATATCATTGGAGCGGCTATATGCATCTAGTGCTTACTGTTTCTCTGGTTGGACCCTTGAGCTTGGGGCCACAGGGTGAATTTGATGTGCTTCCTGCTTAAGGGTAGCTAGCACACAGTCATCTGCCCTCCAATCCTTGTTCATGTAGGGCCACTCAGGGAACCTCTTAGAAGTACTCCATGTAGCCAGACATGGTGGTGTACACCTCTAATCCCGGCGGCTCAGAAGGGTGAGGCAAGAGGATCACAAGTTCAAAGCCAACTGTGGCAACTTGGTGAGGCCCTAAGCTGTCTCAAAAAATAAAAGGGCTGGGGATGTGGCTTAGTGATTAAGCACACTTGGGTTCAAATCACAGTACTCCTCCTGCCCCCAAATAAAAAGTATTTCATGTAGAAACCCAGGCTGCTCCCTTTGGCTGACCCTTGGTCTTCCCAGGCTATTCCTGACATGCCCCCCATCAGGCCCAGTAGGTGGATCCTGGTTGTAGAGTTTGCTGGAGTGTGGACTACATCCCAGCCTCCTTGGGAATTGTGGCACATGAGTTGATGGGCCTCGCCTTTTTTGGGGCCATGAGTGTAGCGTGTGACTTGTCCGGGGGTGCTGTGTTTATGGCCCTGTGA
The DNA here is from genome assembly GCF_001458135.2 of Marmota marmota marmota. Lineage (NCBI taxonomy): Eukaryota > Metazoa > Chordata > Mammalia > Rodentia > Sciuridae > Marmota > Marmota marmota. Next base: position 25,622,395 of record NW_025999869.1, read on the forward strand.
ATGGCAGATGTGTTTGTGGGTGGTGGGTGTGCCCAAGGAGGTGTGTTTGGGGCACCTGGCCTCCAAAAACCAGCTCCTGAATTGGAGGCTGGGAAAGCTGGTTCCTGGCTCTCCCTGCCAGGAATCAGCTTCACCGGCCAGGCCTGGGTCAATCCTGTGTCCAGGATGGAGCCCTGAGCCTAACTAAGACCCATTTAAGTTCACTCCTGAGCTCAAGTCTAATGCCTGAGGAGGGAAAGGTGAAGTATCTGGGTTAGGCATGCCAGTCCCCCCAGATCTTAGGGTATTCCTATTTCATAGGCCCCTCTAAACCCAGATCTCTGGGCCAATGGACCCCTTGAGGTTTTCCCACTTCCTGGACCTGCATGCTGGCTTGAAGCCTAGATTACTTCCTCCCTGTGTCCAGGAGCTGGTTAGGCTGGGTGCCCACGTGTCCCAGAGTGGCTGGGGCCCACCTTTTGGTATACCAGCTCTGCAGAACAGCTCTCCACCCAGTAATTAGGGAGCTGGGCCGGCCAGTACAGCCAGCGGGGAGTGGGTGGGCGGTACCAAAACTTGGCAGCAGTGCCAGAAACCAAGGCCAGGCCCAGAAGAAGGGGGAGGGTGCCGGAGAGCTAAAGCTGGGGTGTCTCAAAACCAGATACCGGTTAGTTCATCCGTGCTGGGCAAACCAGTTCCCTGGTCCCCGGGCAGGCTGAGTGGCCCTAGGGCCAGCTGATCACAAGTGTCACTGTCACTATCATTGTCACTGTTGTGGCTACTGCTTTGGGGAAGCCCCTCCCTTCTACTTCTGGCTGGGCCCTCAGCTGCTCTCAGGCTCAGCTTTCCCCTGGAATCCCCTTCCCCAGCACATCTGACCCAGGCAGCCAGATCTGCACTGTGCTCTCTGCCTCAGATCCTCACTTAAGTATTACACTTTCTAGCAGCTCTCTGGGCCCCTAACCCCTCACGGAAGGTCTCTGACTCTGGTCTCCAGGATCACTGATAGCAATGCCCCTTCCAACCTCAGTGAACTCCACAGTTTGACTTAGCCCTCTGGATGTTCTACCTCATTCTGCAGGTGATCCTGGACTGAAAGACTTGCAAGGAGGGACAGACACAGGGAGGGGAGGCAGGGCACCATTTTGGAGCTACCTGGAGGGTGGAAGAAAGAAGTGAGGGTTTGAGTAAGTTCTGGACCTGGCCAGGGAGGCAGAGAATCAGCTGTCTTCCTGGGCTGCCTCCTGGTGTCCGTCATTGCACACAGAAGGCAGGAAGTGCTCAGGTCTTGCTTTCTCAAGGAAGTCCTTCCTGGACTACCCACCTCCTCTGCAGTGCTTACACGTCCATATGTCTCTCCATCAGCTCTTTGCAAGCTGCTATATTTCTTGGTTTTTCTCTGTCTCCAATGAGCTGAGGGTATTGCCAGAGCAGATCAGTGTCTTCCATTCCTCCCCCCCAAGCCCATTCTGGTTCCAGCCCCAAAAGGCACTTGGAGAGATGTAGAAGCAGGGTGACCAGAGCCCTCCCCTGAGTAGGAAGGCTTTGAGGTGAGAAAGTGGGGAAGATAGGGAAGGCTCTAACTCTGAGCTAATTGTTGATACATACCTGTTCTGTGCCAAGTCTATGTCAAGCATGGGGTTCCAGAGCTAGTTACTATTCATTCTATAGGGGTGTTTGAGGGCCTCCCTCTGGGCCAGATGTCATTCTCAGGCGAGTAAGCCATACTAACAAAGTTCCCTGCCCTTTGACACTTGTGTGTAGAGGAGGGAGACAGTGTGTGTCCATACTGTTGAAGGTCGTTCCAGATAGTGACCAGGTCCAGACAGGAGATGAAGAAGACAGAGGAGAATTGAGCTCAGATACACTGACACAGGACAACAGGGGCCTCCATGTCATCAAACAAGTGAGCCGAACATGGAAAAAGGGAGCATGAAAATACATTTCTCTGAGACTGGAGGGATGTAGATTTTAGGGAACATTTTTGCAAAGAGGGTGCAGGCCTCTGTAGGCGATGACATAGGACATATGGAAGTTTGGGGCAGGTTCCAGAGAGGGTCTTGTGTGGAATTTTAGGAGGGGAACAAGGAGAATGGGAAGCAAAGCAGATCCTGGTCAGTCTGGTAAGCTGGTGCAGGATTCCCTGAGCAGTCAAAGGAAAGGGCTAAAACCAGGACCAGTTTTCTGTGTGTAAGACCTGTGCAGCACCCAGGGCCCCTACAGTTGGTGTTATGCTCTGCTGTTGCCATCTTGAACTTCTTAAGAATGTTTGAACAAAAGGCCTCACATTTTCATTTTGCTCTGTGTCCTGCAAACTAGGTAGGTGGTTCTCGCTTGAATTTAGGACTTGCAAGGAGGGACAGATCAGGGAGAGAAGACAAGGCACTGTTTTGGAGCCACCTGGAGGGTAGAAGGAAGAGGTGAGGACTTAGGTGGGTCTGGAGTCTGGCTGGGGAGGCCAGAAAGGCAGCTATGGCTCCCCTTGGTTGGGCTTGGTTATTCCTGGATTTCATAGTGGAGCCAAAGGCAGTGGCTGCATCGCCCACCACTGCCCAACCTCCACCAGCCATAGGAGATCCCGTCTTTTTTTTATCTCTGCCTTCTAGGACTAAGTGCAAAGAAAGCTGCATTTCCAAGTGTGCATGTTCTACACCCCTCTATACTCCCCCTCCTGTGCTGGGGAATGAACCCAGGGCTTCACACATGCTAGGCAAGTACTTTGCCACTGAGTTACACCCCCAACCTACTAAGGTATAATTTGCACACAGGAAAATTCTTCCTTTTTAGGGTACAGTTTGGAGAGTTTTGACAAATGCAGAGTTGTATAAACAACCATATAATCAAGACATAGAATTATTACATCACCCCTCAAAATTCTCTTTTCTGCTCCTTTGTGGTCAATTTCTCCCCTACCTCCAGCCCCTGGTAACTACTGAACTGCTTTGTCAATAACTTTTTTTTTTTTTCTTTTTGTGAGAGATGCTTAAGCCCACCTATCTAATATATGGTATCAGAACAAAGTAGCAAGAAAAACAATAGGATATTGGTATAAAAATAAATAGGATGAGGAACCAGAAATAGATTCCATTTTGTAGAAAAAAATATGATAAAGAGATTGCAAAGGAGAGAGTAAGGAAGGAATATTTAATAGGGAGCCCTGGGTTAACTACAAAATTGTGTGTGGGGGGGCTGGGGATGTGGCTCAAGTGGTAGCGCGCTCGCCTGGCGTGCGTGCGGCCCGGGTTCGATCCTCAGCACCACATACAAACAAAGATGTTGTGTCCGCCTAAAAAACTAAAAATAAATAAATAAGTAAATATTAAAAAAAAAAAATTGTGTGTGGGGATCATACTTCGCAACATCCCTTTTGAGATAAAATGGACATTGGGTTATTATTTTATGAGTTAAATTTTAAAAATCAAATCCTAGGAAATTGGCAGAAAGCTCAACAAACTATTGCTGAATTAATGGAGAGGAGCTAGTGAAGCAACTTGTTTGGAAGCAACCCCATCCCCTCAACAAAAACCAAATATATACAACCCCAATGAGAAAAGAATGATAAAATCAACTTTGCAGTAAAAGTTGGTGCACAGTGAAATTAACAAGTCTGAACACAAGGAAAATCACATATTGGGGAAGACAAGACAGCAAAGGTTAAACCGCCTGATGTAAGCGGTGTTTTCAAGGTTCTTCCCAACTTTGCCCACACCCCGCTCTGTAGGGAAGGCGGCCAGGGCTCCAGAGAAGAAGTAGGGAAGCCCAGGGGCGGTCTCCAAAGCCTGTGAGGTCCTGTCGGCTCCTGCTCAGCTTAGAGGCCCCCTGGCCTCCTTGGCCCCAAGCACGGTTCATTCAACTCTTCGCCCCCGCCGCTTCCGCGTGTGGGGCCAGGACCACCCAGGATCCGAGTGAGTGCACCGCCAGGCACCTCCAAGATGCTCCATCTGACGCCCCCGCGGGCATAGGGTCCCTCTCTGAACTGACTGGCTCCTCACCTGCCGTGCTTCCGAAGGTTTTTGAGCCAGGGTTTCTTCTTTCGTATGAGAATATCCGCTTCCTCCCAGCATCTTTATGCACCTACTGGTTTCTAGCAATGATGAACACAAAGTCCAGGTCCCAATGGAGCTTTTAATCTTAAAATGTAGGGGAGGCAGGGTTAAGGGCCAGAAGATAGATCAACAAGTAAACATAATTTCAAGCGAAGGTTGTAAAGAAAACAAAGCCAGATTGTGCAAGTGATGTGCTTTATTAAGAAAACAAAACAAGATTGTGCAAGGGGTGGGGGCAGGGAATAAGAGGAGGTGTGAAGGGTTGCAGCCTGAATGACCTGGAGTGAAATCAACCATAAAAGGGAGCAGTAAATCAGGGAAACAGAGACCCAGGAAAACGGAGATTGAAACTTTATTGTGGGGCTATTTCTTGTTTAAGTCTTTGAGGTCTGAGGAGAGGGTGGGAGTTCTCTAGCCCTTCCCTTCAGAAGAAGAGGGCCTGGTAAATTCAGTTCTGACCTGGGTTTGGAGTCACCATCTTCTTTTTCCTTTCAGATACACCCTTCCTGCTTAGGACAGATGTGTCACCCTTACTGTAAGAAGGGCAACCCATGGAGGGCAGGAGGGCACATGCTGTGCCATCTTTCCTGTCCGCATAATTCCATTCTCAAATTGATTATCCTGTGGGCAGATTAAGTATGGGTTTAGGGTCTAGGAGTACAGCAGTTACTCAGAAGGCTGAAAAAGGAGGATGGAATGTCAGAGGCCAGCCTGGATTACTCAGCAGACCCTCCCTCAAAATAAAAAATAGAAGCCTGGTATGGTAGTGCCTGTCTGTAATCCCAGCAACTCAGGAGGCTGAGGCAGGAGGATTGCTAGTTCCTAGCCAATCTCAGCAATTTAGGCCTAAGCTAAGCGGGATGTAGCTCTGTGGTAGGGTGCCCCTGGGTTCAGATTCCACTACCAAAACAAAACAACAACAAAACAACAAACCAGCAAGGACTTTTCTTTTAAACATTACTTGTTATCACACACACACACACAAAAAAAAACCCAAAAAATAAAACACTACGAAAAAAGCCTGCCTGCTGGATCACCCTTACATACATAGTGCTGTTTAGAGATATTTTATTATTATTATTGTAATTATTATTATTATTATTACTAGTACTACTACTACTTGTGGTTCTGGGGGCGGAACTGCAGGCCTTGCCCATGCCACACCCCCAGCGCTCTATTTACTTTGAATTACAGGTGACAGAAAGGAGGCAGGCATTTTTTTTTGCGTGGTTTGGGGCTTCTGAGCCGGATCCCGCAGCGCAGGAACCAAGGTGCACCTCTACCCTGTGGGCCGCCAGCCCCGCACACCCCCGCGGGCGAGCGAGTGGTTCGGTCTGATTCCTTCCCGCTATCTGGGAGGTTGGGGCCTTGTCCGAGGAACTGGGAGTCTGGGAGCGGGTTGCCAGGGCGCGACACAGGGTCTGCGACTGGCCGTCGGCTCCTGTGGGCGCCTCCACTTTCGGCGCGGGAGGGAAGAGAAGACCTGCCGCAGGCGAGTTAGCCGGCCATCCCCCCGCCCCTGCAAAACCGCGCATGGGAGAGTCCAGACTCTAGGTGCAACCGTCGTGACTTCCGGTTCCCATGACAGCGGCGCCGGAAGCCGGGCCCCGGCTGCAGGACTAGGTGAGTGCCCTGGGGCTTCTGGGCCCGGAGGTGAGGGCCCAGGGCCCACTGGCGAGGCGTGGGGGGGGCGGCGAGGGGTGCGGCGGCAGGGCTAGCGCAGCGCGGTCGGCTTCCCAGGCTCAGGGCCAGGGAGGCCAATTCATCCTTGGGCTTGTTCTCTTTGCAGTCTTTGGCCCCGGCCCGGGAGCTGGAGTCCCACAGAATCATAGGACTCCCCATCCTCGTAGAGCTTCCTCAAGGGGTGGAGTCGCTGGGTCCCATCCTAGTGCGACCCCCCTGGGTCGAAGGTAAACAGCTGCGGGAGGAGGGGTCCCCGGCAGGGCAGGGCATTTGAACCGGGTCTTTTGAAGGATAAGTGGGAGTTTGCCAGTCATTTGCTCATTAATGCAGATGTAATCTCAGTAGGGTCTTGCTGCTCAGCAAAATGGTGGGCTTTTTCCTCCTTCCAGTTTTGGTCAGTGAGAAAAGAGATTTGAAACTTCAGATAGCGATGTGCAATGAAGAAAAGGAACAGGGCCATATAATAGGGTGACTGGTGTGAGGTTGAGGCAGAGGGGTCAGCATTATATACTGTGGTCTAGGAAAGCCTTTCAAAAAAGATGGCATTTGTGTTGAGATCTGAATAAAAAAGAGCCAGCCGTGGGAAGAGATGGGAAAGTAATCCAGGCTGAGGGAAGAACCAGTACAAAGGCCCTGAGGCAGAAATAAATTGGATGTAGTGGAAAAAAAAAAAAAAAAAAACAGAAAGAAGGCTAATGTGGCTAGAATGAAGCATGTGAGGGGAAAAGTAGTGGGGTGATGAAGTTGGAAAGGTAGTTGGGTGGGGTGTGGGACTGTTCATGTAGAATCTTGTAGGCCAAATAGAGGGAGAGGATTTTATTCCATGTACGGTGGAAAAATCTATTGGTTTTGAGCAGAGGAATGTTATGTAAGGTAGAAAAGATATAAGGATGGCGACTGTAAAAGTACAATAATTAGGTCAATGGAGGCAATGGAGATAAAAGGCAAAAGGGACTAGTCTATGATTGGCACAAATTTCCCTTCTTCCCTCCCCAGGAGCCCTCTTGTTTTGGGATGCTTAAAACTAGGGGCAAAACTCCCATGCCTGCCTAAGTGAAGATTTAATACTTCCCTCATGTGTCTTTCTGTTCATACCTACAGGTTTGAGCTCAAGCTCTCTAGGTCAAAGATTAGGGAATGGATGCACTATTTATTTTAATTAATTATTTTGGTACTCGGGATTGAATCCAGGGATACTTCGCCACTGAGCCCATTTGCTCAGGGCCTCATTAAATTGCTGAGGCTAGCCTTGAACTTGTGATCCTCTGCCTCAGCCTTCTGAGTCTTTGGGATTATAGGTAAGAGCTACCATGTCTGGCAGATGCACCATTTAATCAGCAAGTGCTTACTGAGCACTCATTCATGAACCAGGCCATGGACTGGGCACTGAAGGAAGGGAGAAGATGGGACTAATGTTAGTCTTTGAGAGCTCATAGTCCAGTGCAGGGAGATAGATGAATGAACAGATAGTTACTGTGTCACAGTAGAGACTCAGATGTGTGTGGTGCAGATGCCCCTGGACAGGCTTGTGAAGTAGAAAAGGAGGTAGGGAGAGGTCATTGAGGGTTTCATGGGGAGCTGATAATTAGCTCATATTCTCCATGCAAAAAAGAAATACATAAGATTCTCTAGAATAGGAACAGTTTGTGCAAAGGAAGTGAATACATAATTGCAAAGGGCTTGTGTATCAAGCCATAGCAGTATTGAGCAAAGGGGTGACAGGATCAGATGTGTGTTTTGGAACGATCACCCTGGTGGATAATTTCTGTACACTGAGGTCTTGGGGAGGGAGGCTTAGGATCAGTGGATGTGAAATTCCAGGCATTGGCATTTATATTAATCATGCAGTTTGTCAAAGACAAATACACACATTCTTGTGTTTGGTGAAGATGATGGATTGATTTAAGCAGCATGGTTTGTTCCAAATGGACTGAATTAGCCTCTTGGGCTCTTTGGATTGAATACCTGCAGGGAGTCCTGGTTTCCTGACTCTTTTATTTTTAATTGAATTGAATTTGATTGATTGATTGATTGATTACTGTGCAGGGGATCCAACCCAGGGCCTTGCACATGCTAGCAAGTACTCTAATACTGAGGAACACTCCAGCGCCTCTTTTCAAATTTTTTTTTTTATTGAGTTAATAACACATTTCAGTTCACAGTATATTTAATTGGTCCATGCAGGTCCCTTTCCTTTTTTTCTCTTCTTGTATAGGGGATTGAACCCAGGGCCTTGCACATGCTAGGCAAGTGTTATGCTGCTAAGCTGCATTCCTAGCCTTTTCTTAAAAACAAAACAAAACAAAAAAAACCCAACTCACTAAATTGCCCAGACTGGCCTGCTTGAGCCTCTAAAGTTGCTGGGATTACAGTCATGCTCCACCACACCTGGAAGGGCCTTTTTCTTGTTTGCATTTATGTATGTATCCCCTTATTATCTCCATCCCTCCCTTTCTCCCCACTATAGGAAACCACTCTGATGTGTTTGGTGTATAGTCAGCCCTCCACATTCATGGGTTCTCATCTGTGGATTCAAGAGATCACAGATCAGAAATATGCAGAAAAAAAGTTGTGTCTGCACTGAAGATGTATAGTCTATTTTTTCTTGCCATTATTTCCTACAGTATAATAATTATTTATATAGCATTTACATTGTATTGGGTATTATAAGTAGTCTAGAGATGATTTAAAGTATAGGAAAGGGGCTGCTGGGGATGTAACTCGGTGGTAGAGTATGTGTTTAGCATGCTCAGGGCATAGGGGAGAATGTGTAGGTAATGTCAAATATTACATCATTATTTCTTTATTTTTTAGTCGTCGATGGACTTTTATTATCTATATGTGATGCTGGGAATCAAATGCAGTGCCTCACACATACGAGGCAAGAGCTCTACTGCTGAGCTACAACTCCAGCCCCTATGCCATTTTTAAAAAAATATTTATTTTTTAGTTGTAGTTGGACACAATACCTTTATTTTATTTGTTTATTTTTTTGTGGTGCTGAGGAGCGAACCCAGGGTCCTGCATGTGCAAGGCAAGTGCTCTACTGCTGAGCCACAACCCCAGCCCCTCCTGTGCTGTTTAAAAAAAATTTTTTTTTTTTTAGTTGTAGGTGGACACAGTACCTTTATTTTATTTATTTATTTTGAACCCAGTGCCTCACACATGCTAGGCAAGTGCTCTACCACTGAGCCACGACTCCAGCCCAATTATGCCATTTTGTATTAGGAACTTGAGCACCCATAGTATCCTAGGGAAATCCAATCCCCTACAGATACCACGGGACACTGTTTATCCTTTTATTTGGTGTATATCTTTTATTTGCCTTAGTTGTATGCATATGTTTTAAGTTTTTATTTAAAACACCTGGACTTCATTTTATTGCCTGTACCTCATGATCATGCTTTGGGATCTTCCTGATGTGGCTGTGGATATATCTAGAATACAGTTTCTAAGTGCCACACAGATTTCCATAGGTGCACCCCCACTTTTTTACTTACTTACTGAATCTTCTAGTGATGAGGCCCCTAGATTTTTCTCCCAGTCTTTGCTACAACAAACAATGCTGGGATGAAAAGCCTATGCCCATCTCCTTCCTCAACACTCCTTCCCCACGAATGGGGCTTGAACCCGGGGGTGCCTAGCCACTGAGCCACATCCCCAGTCCTTTTTTATTTTATTTTGAGATAAGAGTCTTGCTAAGTTGCTGAGGCTGGCTTGAACTTGTGATCCTCCTGCCTTGGCCTTGTTTTTTATTTTAAGACAGGGTCTTACTAAGTTTTCAAGACTGATGTCGCTGGTGATCCTCCTGCATCAGCCTCGTGAATCCTTGGGATTATAAATTGTGCCACCATCCCTGACTCCTTCCTCAACTTTTTAATGAAGTCTCAAGATGCTGCTTTGGGTTTTCATGGTCCTCATGTCACTCGATATCCAACAGGACCAGACCTTTTGACCTTGGTAAGGTCCTGACCTTTTTGAGACATGTTTATTTTTGGTAAATTGTGACTCTGGTTCCCAGACACTTGGCAAACGTTCTTTTGTCTTGCCATCTCCCCCAGCAGATGGTTCTCACAGGCTCTGTGGTTAACTTCCTGTCTCTTGTTATCACTAATGGTTACTGTACATTGATTCCAACCACAAGTATTTGCTGCTTTCCTTTCCTAGTAAAATAGTGACCTGTTAAGCTGGTTCTGGCCATACTTGTAATATGAAGTACTTCAGGGACGGGCTCTGGAGCCTAGAGCCAGACTGCCCGGCTTCATTTCCCACTTCTCCGCTTCCCAGATGGTGTGATCTTGGGCAACTTATTTAATCTTTCTGTGTCTCATTTTCTCATCTGCAAAGTGGGTCTAATAACTGTACATACCTCATGGTGTTTTTGTGAGAATTAAATGAATGAGTTAATGCATGTGAAGTCATTAGAGCAATGCCTGGTACATAATAAGCTCTTATGAAATGTTAGCTATTAATAATAGCAATAAAATTTTCATATAATTTTAGATGGGAGTCTATGTTACCTTTTGCCCACACTGGCACATATCCAGTTATAGTGTATTTCTTTGGGGTAGGGTGGCATTTCTTCTGGACACCATGGTTACAAATTTTAGTGTGTTTGATAGCATCAGCTATAAGGAGAGAAGGTTAAACATATCCCAAGGCCCCAGGTGCCATTTCCTTTTTACTTGTTCCCTGTGTCTAGGGAGATAGGGTTATAGAATGGGACTGAGGTGATGAGGCCAGGACTAGTGGTTTTGCTGGAAATGGGGAAGAGTCTGGTGAAAGTGGGAAGATTCTGATGTTCATCTTGGACATAGGATTTTCTTTATGATGTTACTCTGTACCTCTTTTTGGTGTGTGTGTGGTGGGGTGGGTACTGGTGGTTGAACCCAGGGGGACTCCACCACTGAAATATACCCCTAGTCCTTTTTTTTTTTTTTTTTAAGAGAGAGAGAGAATTTTTTATATTTATTTTCTAGTTTTCGGTGGACACAACATCCCTGTTTGTATGCAGTGCTGCGGATCGAACCCGGGCCGCACGCATGCCAGGCAAGCGCGCTACCGCTTGAGCCACATCCCCAGCCCACCCCCAGTCCTCTTTATTTTTTATTTTGAGATGGGGGTCTCACTAAGTTGCCCAAGCTGACCTTGAACTTGCCATCCTCCTGCCTTACCTCCCGAGTTGCTGGGATTATAGGTGTGCACCTGTACTCCTTAAGAGAATGACAACTGGCTAGATTTGACCATTTTAGAGGGATGTGTAAACAGTCCCCTCATTTCAAATCCTGTAGATATATGAGGAGGGAAATTAATTCTGTCACCAACATTTTGAAGATTGTGTGTTCAGTGTCAAAGCCTGCTCTAAAATGGTGGGGAGCAGTGACCTAGGGTGAGAAGGGTTTAAGAAGAGGGCTAGCTTCCTGTGACATCTGACAAACTGGAGAAAGATGGGCCAGAGAGCAGACCAGGGGGAAGCAACATGTATCAGGGCGTTGGGCTGTGAGAATGAGGGTTCTGGTTGGTTGGGCACAAGGTGCCTATCCATGAGCTAGCAGTGGGGGTTGGCTGACACTAGAGGGAAAGGCCAGGCCCATCAGACCAACATGGTTGGCAGTTATTCTCTAAGCTATATTTCCAAATATTATCCATTCAAGGATTGCCTTGATGGTTTGTATCACTGTAGTATATGGATAACCAATTTCACAAACTGTAAGAGGTGGCCATAAGGAATATAAGAAATACATGAGATATGACCCTATGCAGTGTATGGGTTTCTAGTTAGACTGTATAGCCTGCTAAGGATTGTGTGAGGCCTGCTCTGTGTCCTGATTTAAAAGGGAAATGAGCTGGATGTGGCGGTGCTTTCCCTGCAATCCCAGTTACTCAGGAGGCTGAGGCAGGAAGAGCACAAGTTCCAGGCCAAACTCACCAGTTTAGGGAGACGCTCAGAACCTTAGTGAGACTCTGTCTCAAAATAAAAATAAAAAGATCTGGGATGTAGTTCAGTGGTTATGAACCCTAGTATCAAAAAAGTCAAACCAAACTAAAAACTGAACAAACTGGGTATGGTGGTACACACCTGTAATATCTGTGACTCAGAATAGTGAGGCAGGAGGATCACAAGTTCAAGGCGAGCCTCAGCAACTTAGTGGGGCCCTGAGCAACTTAGTGAGACCCTCTCTCAAAATAAAAAATAATAAAGGACTGGGATATAGCTTAGTAGTAAAGTGCTCCTGGTATAATCCCTAGTACCAAAAAAAAAAAGGAATCCCTGCTTAACAAAACAGATCTGGTCCACAGCTTCCCATCCATCCACCCAGGTACCTGTGGGAGGACACCAGACTTATATAAGGACAGGATCAAGGGTTTTTTTTTTTTTTTTTTTTTAATACTTTATTTTTGGTTCATGTTTTATAACAAAGCATGTGCCACCATACCTAGCAATGCAGGGGATTTCTGAATATTGATATATGATATGGGAATGGTGAGAGGGATCTGAATAAATGGTCTGGGAGCTCCCCTACTGTGTCACCCTGGTCCATTTTGGGCTTGACCCAGTTGACATTCCTCAGGCAGAGGCTGTCATGGAGCAATGTGCATGTGTGGAGAGAGAGCTGGACAAAGTCCTGCAGAAGTTCCTGACCTATGGGCAGCACTGTGAGCAGAGCCTGGAGGAGCTGCTACACTGTGTGGGCCAGCTGCGGGCTGAGCTGGCCAATGCAGGTGGGTGTCCACCCCTGAGAGATCCCCATACCAGACTTCCTGTGGATGGGGGAGATCTAGGGCTACTTGGTGACGTGGTCCGGGAAGGATGATTAGGACATTGATACATATACCTCTAGGCCTCTTCAAATGGGTGTGATGGCATTCTCTGAGCTCTTTCAAAAAGACCAACCAAAATTATTAATTTATCTGAAATTATTCTGTTGTGTTTATTTTTTTTGGTCCCCTTCTTTCTTTCTTTTTTTAATTTGGGTACCAGGGATTGAACTGAGGGGTGCTCAACCACTGATCCACACCCCCAGCTCTTTTGCATATTTTATTTAGAGACAGGGTCTCACTGAGTTGTTTAGTGCCTCACTGAGGTTGAGGCTGGCTTTGAACTTGAGATCCTCCTATTTCAGCCTCCCGTGCCACTGGGATTACAGGCATGTGCCATCGCGCCCGGCTCTTTATTCTTTTTTTGATGGTGCTAGTGATCAAACCCAGGACCTCATGCATGTTAGGCAAGCACTTTACCACTGAACTACATCCCCAACCTATCTCTCTTTTGAGCTACAATTCATATATCATTAAGCTCACTCTTTTCGAGTATACAATTCAGTGGTTTTTTAGAATATTTACAAAGTTGAACAATCATTACTACTATCTAATTTTAGAACATTGTCATCACCCCCAAAAGATACCCAACCCATTAATAGTCTGTCCATTCCTCCCACTAACACTCTGGCAATTGCTTATCTACTTTGTATAGATCTACCTATTCTGGACACTTCATATATATAGATTCATACAATATGTGGCCTTTTGTTTCTGACTTCTTTCAATAGCATAATGTTTTCAAGATTCTTCCATGTTGTAGCATGTACCAGGACTTCATTTCTTTTTGATACAGGATCTTGCTGTGTTGCTCAGGCTGGTCTCAAATTTGTAGACTCCCGTGATCCTCCCACCTCCCAAGTAGCAGGGACTACCACCATGCCTAGCTTTATTCCTTTTTATGGCTAAATAATATTGATTGTATGGATAGGCCACATTTTATTTATCCATTAGTTGATAAACATTTGGGTTATTTCTTATTCACATATAAGATTTTGGGTGGCCATCACTTTTATTTCTCTTGGAAGTGGAATTACTGGTATAGAGTGGGTCAGTGTTTCACTTGACAAACATATAATTCTGTGTATGAATGCAGTACATGAGCTAAAATAGTCAACTCACAGTAAGTGCCAAATTGTCTTCATTTTATAGCAATCTACAGTTTTTATAGATGAAGGAATGAAAGCATAAGGGATAAATTGGCTTCTCCCACTTGACCAGTTCCAAGTTAAAAAGTGGCAGGACCTGAAATAGAAGCTAGATATTTCACTGTGGAGTTCAGGCTGCCAGGCCGGCATTTAGCAATGAACTACTTCCTCAGCTACTTTTTTTTTTTGGTGGTGCTGGGGAGCAAATCCAGGGCCTCATGCATGCTAGGCAAGCACTTTATTACCAGGCCAGCATTTAGAATAGAGGAAGCAGAAATGGATCCTCTGTGTCCTGACTTGCTCCACTGTTTCTCTGAAGCACTCCAAGGGACCCCTCTCTCAGCTACCCTCTCCCTGGTGATGTCCCAGTGCTGCCGGAAGATCAAAGACACTGTCCAGAAACTGGCTTCAGACCATAAGGACATTCACAGCAGCGTGTCCCGAGTGGGCAAAGCCATTGACAGGGTGAGCATGTGGGCAGCCCGAGGACTAGGGGTGGGAATATCCTGGAGCTTGGCAGGAGAGCAATTGTGGGCACTGAAGTTATTGGGCCCTATCTCTCCTTGTCAGAACTTTGACTCTGAGATATGTGGTGTGGTCTCCGACGCGGTATGGGACTCACGGGAGAAGCAACAGCAGATTCTGCAGCTGGCCATTGTGGAGCACTTGTACCAGCAGGGCATGCTCAGTGTTGCTGAGGAGCTGTGCCAGGTAATGACTGTGCCAGGAATCAGGTTGTCTGGGAAGGTGCTGAGGGTACCTACTCATTCTGCTTTTTATCTGATCATTTTCTTCCTATTAAATCCCTGCCATTGTTTAAATACATGTATTTTAGAAATCATTTCCCTTCCATAAAATAGAAGGTTGCTCTAAAAAGATATATGATGAAAAGCAAAGTTACTGATTTCTACAGTAGCCAGGTTGCTAAGTTGAAGCCTGATATCCCCTTATTAAAAAGGGGATTAGTGAAATGATAAAGTAGCACTTGTTAGGCATTAAAGACACATTGGCAATGGAAGAAAAGGAGTCTTTGCCTTAATGTAATTAGGAGGATTGAAAAGGAATTTTCTCACCAAGCTCATCAGTGTCAGGCCTGAGGACTGTTCTCAGTACCCCAATGGTGGGATATAGTTTGTGGTCTGCACTCTGCACTCTGGGAGGTCAGCCTGTGGCACTCGACCTCCTTAGAAATGAAATGGGAATAAGAGGGACCTATGTGGCTGGCAGGAGATCATGGCTTGCCTTGCAAACTCTGCCTCACTTCAGTCTGTTTTTGGCAGATCAAGTTTTATTATGTGTCTAACAGAATTTTGGAAACTCTGTCTTCCAGTGGTGAGATCTCTCTTTCTCCCCCACAGGAATCAACACTGAATGTGGACTTGGATTTCAAGCAGCCCTTCTTGGAGTTGAATCGAATCCTGGAAGCTCTGCACGAACAAGACCTGGGGCCTGCACTTGAGTAAGGAGGACCATGGGTGGGCTAGTAGCACTCTGTCATAGCCTCTCAGGGGCAGAACTTGTCTGTGGTCTTCATTTCACCCAGATGTGCTTGACATGCTTCCAGCCCTGTCTCAAGGGCCTCACACTCTTTTGGATCCCTTCTCTCAGATTCTGGCTGTGCCAGAGCCCACTTTTTAGCCCCCACCAACATGGCTCCTTTCTTCCCAGATGGGCCGTTTCTCATAGGCAGCGCCTTCTGGAGCTCAACAGTTCCCTGGAGTTCAAGCTGCACCGACTGCACTTCATCCGTCTCCTTGCAGGCGGCCCTGAGAAGCAGCTGGAGGCCCTCAGTTATGCCCGGCACTTTCAGCCTTTTGCTCGACTCCACCAGCGGGGTATGTGCCCAGGCACTGAGGGTGGTGCTGCTGGGGTCCAGCTGATGTGTCAGTTTGCCAGTCCCTGTGCCCACATTGGGTTCTGACACCCAGATGCCTCTCCCCAACCTGAAAAACTCTCTTTGACCCCTTATTGCCTCTGAGGTAAGCTCCACACTCAGTGCTCTTCTTCATCCACATCTGCGAAATCTTTATACTGTCATCTCAGACACATCAAGTCTCCAGTGCCTGCTGTGTACCATACCTATACCCAGAGCATGCCATGCCCTCATGCTGCTTCCTCTGCCTCATATGTTTCTATCTACCTAGAAGGGCCCTGTTTAATAAGACTCACCTGAGCATCTTCTCTGGCATATTCTTCCTGAGTCCCCTTCCTTCATATTTGCATTTCCAAGCCTGTCCTTTGAGTCTTGCCTTTGAATGACCCATACTCCTCGACCAGGGATGAACCCAGGGCCACACACATGCTAGGCAAGCACTCTACCACTGAGTACATCCCCAGCCCACAAGCAATGATTTTAAATTTTTGTTAGATACTGCTGTCTCCTGAAAGTGTCAAACATGGGATCTGCTTTTGTTAAAAAGGGAGATTAGAGTTGGTGAGTGGAGACATTTTGTGCTAAGTGGAGACTTGCTTTTGATGCAAACAGAAGGATGAAAAGAGGATTGGAAAGGGACTGCCTCCTGATTCCATGTTGGCAACACCTGTTCTTGATTTATGGCAGCAGCCTAGACTTCCCCTTCCAGCTGGTTTTAGAATCAGTTTTGCCTGAGGGTGTTTCAGTTCCTGCTCAGTCTGTCAAGGGGCCAGGGAGCTGCAGTGTTCAGTGGAGCTCACAGAATTGTGCTTCTCAGTCCTGCTGCCCTCCCCCCCCAGGATGGATTGGAGCCCCTGTATCCTCTGAACTGCTGCTTGGTTGCCTTGTAGAGATTCAGGTGATGATGGGCAGCCTTGTGTACCTGCGGCTGGGTTTGGAGAAGTCGCCCTACTGCCACCTCCTGGACAGCAGCCACTGGGCAGAGATCTGTGAGACCTTTACCCGGGATGCTTGTTCCCTGCTGGGGCTCTCTGTGGAGTCCCCACTCAGTGTCAGGTATGACCCAGCCTGGGAGGGCAGCATAAGGGGGAGGGCTTAGAGGGAAACATGATTTTGCCAAGGCACTGCCACCTACTGGGATGCTTCTTGGTGTTTTCACCGAATCATTCTTTGAGGCAGAAATTCCCCGTTTTTATAGAGGGCCCTGCCTTGCCTGCACATCTCTCCTAGATTATGGCAAGACCCTCCCAATGAAGACAAATCCACGCCTTTGTGCAGCCCTGTGACCTTTTGGTCTCTTCTCTCAAACAGCCACTTCCCTCAGGGGAGACTTGTGTGGTGGAGTAATGTGAATTTAGAGCTGTTGCTTAAAAGTCTCCGTCACAGTAATATCCTTCTATCCCAGCTTCACAATAACTCTGGGAATTGGAGGTACTGTTGTCCTCATTTTACAGATGAGGAAGTGGCAGTTCACCATGGAATTAGCATGCCTCACAGAATAAAGGACACTTGGACTGACCCCAGAGCTATACTCCACCACAGTGGACAGCTGTCACATTGCTTTTTTTGCAGTACTGGGGATTCAGCCTAGGGGTGTTCTACTCAGCTCTTTTTATTTTATTTATTTATTTATTAATATTTATTTTTTAGGTGTAGATGGACACAACACAATGCCTTTTTATTTTTATGTGGTGCTGAGGATGGAACCCGGGTCCCGCCTGTGCTAGGCGAGCTCTCTACCGCTGAGCCACAATCCCAGCCCCAGCTTTTTAATTTTTTTTTTTTTTTTCCACTGAGGATTGAACTCAGGGGTGCTTTACCACTGAGCTAAATAAATCCCTAGTCCTTTTAAGATTTAAATTTTGAGACAGGGTCTCACTAAGTTGCTGAGGCTAACTCCAGCTTGTGATCCTCCTGCCTTAGCCTCCTGAGTAGCTGGGATTACAGGTGTGTACCCTACTGCCCAGCTTCACATTGCATTTTATTTAGACTGGTTATGGAGTTTTATACTGTTCCCCAATGTGGAAGACTGACTCCACTTTCATCTACTTTGTTACCATGGATTTGGATTATTATTTCCTGGCAAGAACACCACTGGCCTTTTGACAGGCTCTGTGCTGTACAGTACTACCCTGTGCATTTCTAGAATTCATCATCCAAATTCCCCACCAGTGAGCTCCCTATCACCCATGCGATGATTTTTGAGAACTGAATCCCCCTTTCTCATTTTTCAGTATCCTAGATTATAGCCACTATCCTACTGGTATACAAGACAGTAGGATAGACCCTGTAAATGGGCTGGGGCCCTTCCAAATTGACCACTGTCCTCCAAGTCACACCATGGAATTTTTTGTGTGTGTTTACTGGGGATTTTGAACTCAGGGGTGCTCTACCACTGAGCTTCATCCCCAGCCATTTTTAGTTTTTATTTTGAGACAGGATCTCGCTAAGTTGCCCAGGCTGGCTTCCAACTTTCGATCCTCCTGTCTCAGCCTCCCGAGTTGGTGGGATTACAGGTGTGCACCACCATGACCAGCATACCATTTTTCATTGGTTTGGATGAGCAGATATCTGCTCTGGAGCTTCTCTTTGTCTTTCTTATAGGTTCTCAAACTTTGGGGTACATTAGAATGACTCTCTAGAGTTAGACATACCTGTCTACATATATAGCATTTTATGAGCCACGGAGGGATTTTCAAGGACTGATTTTATCTTTCGCTACTTTTTAATCCTGTCTCAAGTCCCTTGCCAAAGACATGCTGCACCAGTCCTTTTGTCTGTCGTCCAGGTCTCTGTGGTCTGAGCTACTCCAGCCCCTGCTCTTTGTTCTGCAGCTTTGCCTCTGGCTGTGTGGCGCTGCCCGTGCTGATGAACATCAAAGCTGTGATTGAGCAGAGGCAGTGCACTGGGGTCTGGAGTCACAAGGATGAGTTGCCGGTGAGGCCTGGTAGGGGGAGGCGTTAGCACAAGGCAGGCACCAGGAAATACAGCCAGGACAGAAAATGGAACTCAATCCTTTGTCACCCTCTCCAGATTGAGATTGAACTAGGCATGAAGTGCTGGTACCACTCGGTGTTTGCTTGCCCCATCC
The DNA here is from genome assembly GCF_001458135.2 of Marmota marmota marmota. Classification (NCBI taxonomy): domain Eukaryota; kingdom Metazoa; phylum Chordata; class Mammalia; order Rodentia; family Sciuridae; genus Marmota; species Marmota marmota. The sequence goes on from NW_025999869.1 coordinate 25,641,034, forward strand.
TCCGCCAGCAGACATCGGATTCCAACCCTCCCATCAAGCTCATCTGTGGCCATGTCATTTCCCGAGACGCACTAAACAAGCTCATTAATGGAGGAAAGTAAGTCCCCCCCCAATTCTATCTTGACCAGGCTGCTCTGCTGGCCACCCCTGAGATGGTCTTGGTTCTCCCTTTGCAGGTTGAAGTGTCCTTATTGTCCCATGGAGCAGAACCCAGCAGACGGGAAACGCATCATATTCTGATTGCTGCCTGGAAGGAACTTTGTTGGAAGGGGTTTTCTCCCATGAGCCTCAGTCTGTCTAGGGGCAGATGGATGAGTGGCTTTAGTGGATTAGAATTCATTTCAGAGGAACTGGCTAAGGAACACTACCATGGGGTGGAGCCTGGCCAAGCTTTTGGCAGAGGCCAAGAAAAGAGGTTAAGAGCTAGACTGGGCAGCTACCTTCTTGGCTATAAGGAAAGGGAAATGCTGGCCTCTGTACTTTTGCTGTTTATATTTGCCCCACTTAGCAACTGACAGAGTAGCAAAGGTCTTGGACATCAGCAACAATCTTCCACCCCATCCTCAGCCATGGCTTTTACTGCCATGTGAAGGCTGTATCCACCTCTGCCTCTCAGCCTAGATGCAGCTGTGGCCAGCTCCTCCCACTGTATAGCCTCAACTGTATATCCATTCCCCGTTGTAAATAGTACAAGTTAGAACTGAATGCTGTTGTTTTATAACTTTGAGCAAATATATTCACAGCTCTTCTCCTTACTTCTAGCCAGCCTGGAGCTTCACTGACAATTATGTGCCCGCTGCACCATACATACTGACATGGCCTGGTGGCTGCTAACAGAACCATGGTTAGCCAGGTCATCTGGAAAGTCTGCCTCGGGAGAAAATGTGGGAGATGTGCAACCCTGGGCAAGGTGCTTTTATATATATGTGTATAAAATCTTATTAGAAATCACTGTAAGAGGATTTAAGATGAAAGGATTTAAGATTAAGAGTTTCAACAGCTCTTGACCCAAGCATAAACTCTTTGCAGATTACCCCAGGGAGGCTGAAGACTGGTTGCTATGGGTACTAAATCCTGTGGTGAGGGAGTTTATAAGGCAGGGAGGGACCTCAGGTATACAGTGTTTGCAAAGGCCATTATGTTAAGAAGGAGAAAGGCCTGGGTTTGTATTTAGCTTCATATTCCTATATTAAATCTACTAGCCAGGTGCTGTGGGGCATGTCTGTAATCCAGTGACTTGGAAGGCTGAGGCAGGAGGATTCCAAGTTCTAGGCCAGCCTCAGCAACTTAGCAAGACCCTGTCTCAAAAAATAAAAAAGGACTGGGGATGTGACTTAGTGGTAGACTGTTCCCAGGTTTAATCCCTAGTATAAGGAAAAAAAAATTTACTGTTAGATGTTGAGAGCCACAGCCGAAGGGGCCCCAGCAAACTTCCAGCTGCCAGCAAACTTCCAGCTGCCGGCTGATGATTGGCTCACAGCGGCCCCAGCAACATCTAGCTGATTGGCTCCTCGGCCCCAGCAACATCTAGCTGATTGGCTCCTCTGCGGTGATGCTCATTGGGCTGTTTCCCTGCCCTTTCAGACCACAGAGCTGCTCACTGGGGGAGTTTTTTCCCAGTAAGTTTTCCACGTTTCTTTTTTTTCCCCACTAAGTTGCTGAGGCTGGAATTAAACTTTTGATCCTCTTGTCTCAGCCTTCTGAGTTGCTGGGATTACAGGTATACATCACAGTGCCCAGGGTCCACAATGGTTTTTAAAGCTCCTGGAAGAAAAGAGGAATGGGACTGTCTATTTATGTAGTGGCTGCAGGCCCTGCTGCCTCATCTCAAAGCCTACACTTCTCCTGAAAATGAGAGTTGAAAGTTCTGGAGTACACAGGAAAATCAGTTCTCAAGCTGGGCACTGTGGTGCATGCTTGCAATCTCAGCTTCTCAACTACTCAGGAGTCTGAGGCAAAGGTTTGAGATCAGCTTCAGCAACTTACACCCTATGTCAATAAAGGGGCTCAGGATATGGTTCAATGATAAAGCACTGCTGAGTTCAATCTCTCTTACCAAAAAATCATTTCTTAGCTTAAACCAAAGCATGGGCCCTGAGTTACCAAGCATTAGCACTGAACATTCTTTGGGTTCTCTGGTGAGAAGGGATGCTTCCACTCTTTCCTGCCTGCCAACTCCTTGGCTACACCAGCTGCTGATGCTTTAAAAAAAAAAAAAATACCCACAGACTCATCACATTTTAGTCTTAGAATTTACTTCTCCCACTCCGTATTCTTGGAACTCTCTTCATTGAAGCTCAACAGGAAGTGGAACTGATGGAAAGATGCTGGCTCTACCTTCAACAAACAGCTGTTGGAGCTAGCTGGGAAGAATCCTCATGGAACTGGAAGATGCTATGAGGATGGGCAATCATCCTGGTACCAGCTCAACAGCTTCTGGAACAGGTGCCTAGGCTGCTGTCCAAGTCCTTCACAAGGGAGGTGGCAGGGCCTGCACTTCCTCCAAGCATTCATCGTAGGCTTCTTGGTATTCCTCGTGGGGCTTGACCATTATCACACAGGTGGGGCGCTTGGAGCCAGCAGCTGCACCCAGGTCCTTTAAAGAAGAGGAAAAGTGAGGTGGTTTGGAAAAAAGCCTATATAGCCCCTATGCCAGAGTCACAACTATATAACCAACTAGCGTAATTTGGCCCACAGCTGTGTTCTACTGAGTACACATTGTTTTTAAAAACATTTCCAGCCAGGTGCAGTGGTGGTGCACACCTGTAATCCAGCTACTCCTGAGGTTTAGGCTGAGGCAGGAGGATTGCAAGATCGAGGTCAGCCTGGGTGACTTACTGGCTGCCATCATTTAATCCCAAGCAAACTTTCAAGCCCTGGTCCAGCAACACCGGGCCTACATTCCCACATGGCTACTGTAAAAGGGCTCCAGCCTTGCAGGTGCTGTCCTCATAGGCAGGGTGGGGCCTGTGCTAAGTCTCTGCCATCTCCCACATCCTATGCCCTATACCTCATTCCTGCTATGGAAGGACAAGGATAGATACAGGTTCCAAAAACACCTACTCTGAGCATGAATCCACCTAACATAACTAACATGGATGCAGCATCTTAAAAGTTTATGAGCACTTTCATGTACATCTGTTTTCATTCTCATGGTCCAGAGGAAACCCTCCAGGCATGGTGGCACACACCTACAGTCTCGGCTACATGGGAGGCTGAAGCAGGAGGATTGCTTGAGCCCAGGAATTCTGGGTCAGCCTATATAATGTAAGGTGGTCCTGTCTCAAAAAAACAAGTGTAGAAATGTAACTTATCTGTCCCACAACTAAGAAGCAACGGACCAAGAAGCCACCAAAACCTGTCGTAATGCTTAAGGATATGAGTTCTTTCCCATTCAGCCTGCTGCTGCAGACTGCATTCTGGAACCCCTCCCCAGGGCTGACCAAGGTGTGTGTGTGTGGCAATGCTCCTTACCGTCTTAGAGGGGATATAAACATAGGGCAGATTCCGGTCTTCACACATAACTGGGAGATGGCAGTACACCTCAATTGGTAACGTATCTCCTGCCAAAACCATGATCCTGAAATGAGAGAACCATCATTTATTTCTTTCTTTTTAAGGAGAGAGAGAGAATTTTTAATATTTTTTAGTTTTCAGCGGACACAACATCTTTGTTTGTATGTGGTGCTGAGGATCGAACCCGGGCCGCACGCACGCCAGGCGAGCGCGCTACCGCTTGAGCCACATCCCCACCCCCGAGAGAAGCATCGTTTCTAATTTGCTCCCTTCTTTCTTTCAGTCCTAAGTTCCACATCTGGGTGGGCCTTGGGAATAGAGAGATGAATAAGATGTGCCACCCCCAAGGAATCTACAGTTATTGGTGTGGGCCTGCTAAATTCTGAAGGGAGTGCAAAGTTGTTGGACAGAGGCATTCATATGGGGAAGTGAACTCTACTTCTTGAAAGCATGTAAATGCCACCAAGTATGATAAATAGTACAGTGCTGGGATAGATGAAGTACTGCAGAAATGTCAAAGAATAAGAATTCAACTCTGAGGCTAGCAAGAGACACTTGAATGGACAGCTGAATAATGTCAGGTAGCCAGTGGAGGGGTAGGAGGTGTGGAAAGTGTAAGACTGAGGGAATCAGACCAATACCAGATATATAGAGGCTGGTTGTGGGGAGCCTGAGATGTCTTTGTAATCTTAGGATAGGGAAGACAGTAGAAAACAAAGCTGAAGAGATCGGCAGGGGTCCCACTTATGGTCCTTTAAAGACAGGCTAAGAAGCATGAGCTCTGTCCCAAAAGGGAAAAGTTTGCCAGAGAATGCTCTACTATGGTTCTAGCTACCAAGGTATTAGGGCTTGGGGCAAGGGCCTGAGAAAGCCTGAAGACACAGAAGGAAGAGTATTCTCTCAAGGGTGAATGACAAAAGCAGATGTAGGAACCCTGAATTCAAAGTCCTGCTTCCAGGGCTGGGGATATAGCTCAGTGGTAAAGCGCTTGTCTGACATGTGTGAGGCACTGGGTTCAATCCTCAGCACCACATAAAAATGAATAAAGATACTGCGTGTTCATCTACAACTAAATAAATATTAAAAAACAACAACAAAAAACAAAATCCTGCTTCCAGGGCTGGGGATATAGCTCAGTTGGTCAAGTGCTTGCCTCACATGCATAAGGCACTGGGTTTAATCCCTAGCACCACCACCAAAAAAAAAAAAAAGTTCTGCTTCCACACCTCTAGTTTCCTTTTTGCCTCCTGCATTATATGTTCTGCAGTCTCCTCTTTCTTATTATTATTGGTTCTGGGTATCAAACCCAGGGGCACTTTACTTCTGAGATATATCTCTAGCCTTTTTAATTTTATTTTTGGAATGGCGTTTTGCTAAGTTGCTGAAGCTGGCCTCAAACTTGGAATCTTCTTGCCTCAGCCCCACCCTGCCCAGCTGCCCAGCTGCAGGCTTGGCTTTTTTTTAGTACCAGGGATTGAACCCATGGTTGTGTAACCACAGAGCCACATCCCCAGCCATTTTAATATATTTTTTTAAGAGACAAGGTCTTGCTAAGTTGCTGAGGTTTGCTTTGAACTTGCAATCCTCCTGCCTCAGCCTCATGAGCTGCTGGGATTATAGGCATGAATTACTGCACTAGTTCCAGGCTCTTCTTTAAGTAGCCTTTAACTGTTGGTGTTCCTCATAGCCTGGTCTGTGGGTGCCTTCTCTCAGTATCTTCTCCCTGGATGACTCAATCCACTGCCCTTGTGTCAAGTGCACTACTCACTCCCATATCTATTCCCTCCAGCTTGGCCTTCTCTTTTCCATGCTCCAAACAAATATAGCCATATCCCTGTTGGGCAGTTAAGCTGGGGATGGAGGGCAGTGTGTCTCCGAGGCATCTCAAAAAGTTGCCTAAAACCAAACTTATGATCTTTTCACACAAACCTGGTTCTCCACTGTTTACAACCTCAGAAAATGAGCCCTCTATCCATTTGGCTGGGAATGAAACCATCCATACCTCTTTAGTCTCCCTATCTGAATGTGCTCTCAAACCTATCTTCCCCCATCACTTCTCCTGGACAACAGTTGTCGCCTACTGGATTTTCCCATATCTTGCCTCTTATTCCCTTCTTCAATTGCTAGAAAAACCTTAAGGTGTAAACATAGTTTTTTTCCCTTCCTGCCTTTAACCTTAAATGGCCACCCAAAGTTCTAAGAAAAAAAAGTAAACTTACATAACTCACAAGGCACCATGAGGAGGTTCAGCACTACACTCTTGCCCTGGGGTCCACACTTTCAGCTGTCAGGACCCTGCTTCCCCAAATCAATCCTGTGTTGTCAGATCTCAGCACAAATGGGCCTGCTCAGGGAAGCTTTCCCTCATGCATCCCCACATGAACAACTAGGTCAGATTCTCCAGTGAGCATCAAATCCCATCACACACATTCTCTTTGCAGTGCTGGGGATCAAATCCAGGGTCTCACAAATGCTAAGGCAAGTGCTCTACCATGGAAACCAACATTATCTTTTGAGCACCTACAGTGAACCAGACTTCTTTACATAAACCAGTAAAAGGCCCTGTTCTCAAGGTACTGCCTGGCCTGAGTGGGAAATACAGGGAATAAAAATATAAGTGTGCTTCAGATTCTGATAAACGCCAGAAAATAAGTAGGATAATGAAGTCATTCTAATTTCAGCTTGCAATTTTCCTCAATGACTATTATCCCAACTTGTAATTATTTTTGTGTGTGATTTTATGACCCATGTCATTGTCTTTCCACAACACAGTACTTGAAAACCAGTAGACTCAGTCTAATTAATGAATGAAGCCAGGGGTCCTAAGAGCTCTGACTTCCCTCTGGAATTCACTATGACCTTTCAAGTGATGGCTCGGTATCCGTGTTGAAGGGAGTTCATCTACTGCTTGACTGTTTATGTGGCTGGGTCAGAGTTAACCCTACCTATACCGAATACCTGCTATCAGTAGTAGCAGGCATTCAATTAGATATGCAAAATTGGGCGGAAGGAGGGTTCTTACCCTTTCTCGCCTTTGTTGACAAACTTCTGAACCTCCTTAACCCCGCGCCGAATTTGCTTCTGCTTCACCGCTGCAACGACAGAAGAAATCAGTCGAATGCCGCATCCAGCCGCCCGCGCCCCCTACCCGGGTTACGCCGGCGCCGACTATACCTTTCTTGATGCATTTATAGAGCTTCCGCGTGAGTCTGCGAGAAGCCAGAGGCTGCGCGATAGGGTTCAGATTGACCAGCAGCTCATGGTAAGTGCGCTCTCCGCAGCACGCCTCCGCCGGAGTCTCGGGTCCGTCGGGGTCTGCCTTTATTTTGGTCATCCCGGCAGCCGCAGCAACCCAGACCCAAAGATGAATCCACGCGGCCCGCCGTCTCGGGAATTACTTCCGGGTCATCTAGCCATGCGCACACTATCACCAATTAGAAAATGAGGTCTCCGATTCAGGCCAATCATAAAATAGGGGGCGGAGTCTTGGGTCTAGGGGCGGGACCACTCTTGACTGATCAGATTAGGGGCAGGGCCAAGAGAACCTCTATCTAGGGCGGGGCCCAGAGGAAAGAAGAGAGCGTAGGACGCCCACTTGTGTTTGTTTAACGGATGGGCGTCTCAGGCTTTGGGAACTGTTAGTGGAGGCACCTGCGCTTGATGAGGGCGTGAGCACGTGTTGCGGGCAGGAACCTTGCCTAAAGAGCGGAGTCTGCGACCGGGAAGTCTGTACTCGATGTGATTCCAATACCTAGAACGTCTTTCCTCAGATGGGCAATGCGGTTCCCGAGCTGGCCCTGGGGGGTGTGTCCACAAGTTAAGGTAAAGCCGGATACTGCTAAAGCTTTATTCTGTTCTTGCATAATTTCCTCATCCTTTGTTTTCTTTTTCCTGGACGCCGTTGTGCAGCTATGAAACAAACATACAGAGCTAGGGACAACCCCATTAACTGAACGCCTTCATCTGGACCGCTTCTCCCCAAATTGCCGGTGGACCGCTTCCTGGGAAATCTGCCCAAATGTTACCCATGGAGGAGGTTCCCCTGATCACTTTATCAGCAATTTCAGTCCCTTCTCACCGCCCACAAGCTTTCCCTAACCTTTTATATTTCCCCTAATTCTTTTTTATTATTATTATTTTATTTTTTAGTTTAGTTGGACTCAGTACCTTTATTTTATTTATTTTTATGTGGAGCTGAGGATCTAACCCAGGGCCTCACACGTGCGAGGCGAGCGCTCTACCACTGAGCCGCATACCCAGCCCTCCCGTAATTCTTACCCCCTATTCCTTAGGGCATGTGAACCCTTCAGGGGAAAGAGATTTGGGGTGAGGGTAAGGAAGAGCTTTGAGTAATTGGTCAGTTGGAAGTTCTGTAGATTAGTGGACAGTTGACACAGATAGAGTTATGAACAGGCCTAGATTTCCGTTGACCTTGGTATTCTTATTTGTCCTTTCCAATATGGTACTGGGTATTGAACCCTGAGGTACTCTACCATTAAACCAGCCCTTTATATTTTTTATTTTGAGACAGAGTAGGCCACTCTGGCCTCCAACTTGCCATCCTCCTGCTTCAAGTCACCGGAGTTGCAGGGATTAACCGGTGTGCTCCTCCATAAATAGTGGGAGGAATGTTAGTCTGATAACTGATACAAATTAAGTGCCTTTGATTGTGTGGTTTCAAGCCTGCTATATTGACCTTTTAACCCTGGAACCAAGTTCAAAGTTATTAAATCAAAAACAAATTGGTAGAAGCTAGGCATGGTAATTCTTGTAATCCCAGTGGCTTGGGAAGCTGAGGCAGAAGGGTTTCAAGTTCGAGGCCTGTTTTGAGACAGGGTTTCACCAAATTCCCCAGGCTGGTCTTGAACTGGTGCTCTTCCTGCCACAGCCTCTACAGTTGCTGGGATTATAGGTGTGTGCCACAATACTTGGATCCTCCCTACTTCTTGAAACCCTGTTTCAAGTTACCTCAGCAATTTAGTGAGGGTCTAAACAATTTAGCAAGACCCTGTCTGAAAATAAAAAATGAGAGGGCTAGGGATGTTGCTCAGTGATTATGGACCTCTGGGTTCAATCCCTGATACCAAAAAAAAAAAGAAAGTTGGCAGCCAGGCATGATGGCACATGCCTATAACCAGCTACTCAGGAGGCTGAGTCAGGAGATGAAATTCCAGCCTGGCAACTAAGGTAAGACCCTGTCTCAAAATAGAAAAATAAAAAGTGTTGGGGATGTAGCTCAGTGCACCCCTGGGTTCAACCCCCATTACTGCTGTGGAAAAAAAGGCTGGGAGATAGCTCAGTGGTAGAGCACATGTAGTGAAGCCCTGGGTTCAATTCCTGTCACTCCTAGAAAGGTTTTTTTTTTTTTTTTTTAAGTGCTATTTTTATGTTGTTATATTGTGTGCATGTATGAATATATAACAACAAATCCCTCTGTTCACCAAATGCACACCCCTCCAAAAAAATAGGAAAGAAAGAAGGAAAAAAAAAGGAATTAAAAAAAAATTTGTTGTCTTGCTGGGTGCCGTGGTGCATGCCTGTAATCCCAGCATCTTGGGTGGATGAGGCAGAGGATCACGAATTCAAAGCCTGCCTCAGCAACTTAGGCCCTAAGCAATTTAGCAAGACCCTGTCTCAAAATAAAAAATAAAAAGGACTGGGGGATTTGGCTCAGTGGTTAAGCACCTCTGGGTTCAAAATTTTTGTTATTTTAATAAGAAAACTTATGCAATCCATACAATTTTAGATCCCCAAATAATTTTTACAGATTAAAAAAATATGACATCAACGAACATATTTAAGTAGTAAAAGACAATTTGGAAATAAAGTTTGTATTCACAATGTAACAACAAAATAAATCTTTTGAATGTTTGCCTTTTGGAATTTCTTGAGGAAAGATGACCCCTTCATATGTTTGGTAACCCGTGGTTACTGTCAGCTTTTGCTTTACTGTGGAAAACCTTGTTGTAGTACCATTTCCCACCCCAAATTTTTCTCATCCTTCTTATTCCTCCTCTTCTATCCTTTTCTTCTTCTTCCTTCCCCATACTGGAGATTGAACCCAGGGGTGCTCTAGCACCAAGTCACATCCCCACCCTTTTTATATTTTTATTTTGAGACAGGGTCTTGCTAAGTTACCCAGGCTAGCCTTGAACTTGGGACCTTCCTGCCTCAGCCTCCAGAGTGGCTGGGATTATAGGTGAGTACCACCACAACTGGCTCTTCCTCCATGTTGTAATTACAGTTCTGGTGCCACTGGGAAGCCTCCCCCATGTAGCCTGTGAGTCCTGTGAAGGCAGCCCTGTGGCTTCTGAGTGTTCAGCTGACAGGATTCTGCAGAGTGGTTTTCTGTTTTTATCTCTGAGTGGTGTTCCAGCTGTACAGGAGGGATGGTAATGTGCCAGGGTCACAGAGAGAAGAGCTGCCACATGTGTGCATGAAGCATGGTGAACTCTGTTTAGCAGAATGATGGAGAAGTTCATCCCCAGAAACCTAATTCAAGCAAATGTGTTTGACTGACCTCACCAAGGACCTCAGTTGTGAAGGTCCCTCAGATCCTATATGGAAGGAAGAAGAGAATTTAACATTTGTGTACCAGCACATTATGTGTAATATCTGATTCAGTGCTCATAATCAAAATACCATCCTCTTGAGGCTCCTCAAGATGAGTGGGAGAGCTGGGTCTGTAGCTCAGTGGTAGAGCACTTGCCTCACACATGTGAGGCACTGGGTTCGATCCTCAATACCACATAAAAATAAATAAATAAAGATATTGTGTTCATGTACAACTAAAAAATATTTTATAAAAAAGATGAGTGGGAAATGTGTTTTCATCTATATAAAGCTGGATTTGATCCTAGGTCTGCTTGCCTTCAAGCCCCTTCAACTTTGCTCATATCTTATGATTTGGCATTTGGCTCAAAAGACATGAAATCTTGATGGGGAAAGTTTAGGAAACTCAGCCTGGACCAGGTCACAAGTATCAGCTTTTTGAGCCACAAGACAATGAAGTACCAAGAACAAATACATCATCCAAAACCCAAACTCTTTATTTCCGAAGCTGAACTCAAGAGATCTGTATCAGATCCAAGGAGGTTTATGTGATTATATTGATGTTAAGAGAATGGCCACTAGAGCTTACTTGAAGCAGTGTAGAGTGCGTGAGAACACAGTGCCTGAAGGATCCTACTCCTGAATGCTAAATGACCAGTGACTTTGAGCAAATCATTTAACCCTTCTGGGCTTCAGTGTTCAAAGTAAGGTAAGCCTAGAAGGACTAAGGTCTTCTGTTTAAAAGAATGAGGGATTGGGCTGGGGATGTGGCTCTGTGGTGGAGCACTTGCTTAATATGCACAAGGCTCTGGGTTCAATCCCCAGCACCATACTTACACACCAAAGAGTGAAATAAAAGAAGTAGGGAGGATCCAGGTATGGTGGCACACACCTATAATCCCAGCAACTGTAGAAGCTGTGACAGGAAGAGCACCAGTTCAAGACCAACCTAGGGAATTTGGTGAAACCCTGTCTCAAAATAAAATTTTAAAAAGGGCAAGGCACAATGACCCATGCCTGTAATCCCAGTGATTTGGGAGACTGAGATAGGAGGTTCATAGATTTGAAGCCAGCCTCAGCAATTTAGCGAGACTCTAAGCAACTTAGTAAGACCCTGTCTCAAAATAAAACCTAAAAATGGTAGTGAATGTGACTTAATGATAGATCACCCCTGGGTTTAATCCTTATGTTTCTGCCCCTCCCCTTCAAAAGTAAAGCTACTATAAATATGTGTAGAGTTTTGTGTTACTATAAGTTTTTAACTCCTTTGAGTAAAAAGGAATACAGTTGATAGATTTATGGTCAGAGTATGTTTGGTTAAGAAATTGCCAATTGTCGGTATTGGTCTTGCACATCTCTAATCCCAGCAATTTGGGAGGCTGAGGCAGGAGGATCACAGTTTCAAAACCATCCTCTGCAAAAAGCAAGGCAATAAGTAATCAGTGAGACCCTGTCTCTAATAAAATACAAAATAGAGTTGGGGATGTGGCTTAGTGGTTGAGTGTCCCTTAGTTCAATCCCTGGAACCCCTCCAAAAGAGAAATCACCAATTGTGTCAGGCACGGTAGTGCTCACCTGTAGTCCTAGTTCAAAGCCAGCCTCAGCAACTTAGTAAGGCCCTGAAGCAACTTAGCAAGGCCCTGTCTCTAAATAAAATATTTAAAAGAATTGGGATATGGTTTTAATGGTTAAGCACACCTGGGTTCAATCCTTGGTACAAAAAAAAAAAAAATTCCCACCAACGAATGACAGTTCCTGTTGCTCTGTGTTCTCTGCAGCATTTTGTATTGTCAGTGGTCATTTTGGCTAATCTAGTGAGTATATTAGGATTAATTGGCTTTTTTAAAAAAATATTTTTAGTTGTAGATAACTTTATTTTATTTATTTTTCTATGTGATGCTGAGGATTGAACCCAGTGCTTCACACATGCCAGGCAAGCTCTCTGCCACTAAGCCACAACCCTAGCCCAATTGAATTTATTTTCAAATCACAGTAGATGCAACTCTAGGAGCTGAAGTCAAATAGAAAAGAAACTGTTTAATTTTTGCAATTTATTGGAAATTTGTTATAATTCTTTCGTAGACTACTCATGACAGGTATTAGTCACAATGATTGATGGTAACCTGCATCCCAGTCTGGCTTCCTTAGTAGGTAGAGGCTTCTCAGAAGTCAAGTCTGAGGCATTTTCTATGTGTATGTGATACTGTAGATTTAACCCAGGGTACACCACTGAGCTACACCCCTAGCCCTTTAAAAAAAAATTTTTTGGGGGGGGGGTACTGAGAATTGAACTCAGGGGCACTCGGGCACTGAGCCCCATCCCAGCCCTATTTTGTATTTTATTTAAATACAGGGTCTCACTGAGTTTCTTTGTGCCTCGCTGAGGCTGAGGCTAGCTTTGAACTTGCGATCCTCCTGTCTCAGCCTCCCAAGCTGCTGGGATTACAGGTGTGTACCACTGTGCCCAGCTCCTTTTTAAAATTTTTGAGATAGGGTCTCACTAAAACACCCAGACTGCAAATTATCTTTTTAAGCTCTCAACTTCCTGCAGTAAGGTGTGTCCCCAGCAGTTGAATCTGAGGAAGATTCCATTCTCCAGGATCCCACTTGGCCATTCCCCAAAAGCTCTGTCAAAGGCCTTGGGCCAGGCATGATGGTGCATGCCTATCATCCTAGCCACTCAGGAGGCTGAGGCCTGAGAATCAAGAGCTTGAGGTCAGCTTGGGCAATTTAGCTAGAACCTCTCAGCTTGGTACTTCAGAAAGTACCTCTTTAAGCTACAAATTCTGGCTTTAGAATTTAAAACTTATTAGCATAACATGATAATATTTAAAAAGATGTTCAGATAGAACATATGAATATAAAAGCATAGGCTGGGGATGTGGGTAGAGTACTTGCCCAGCAAACATGAGTCCCTGGGTTTCATCCCCAGCGCCCTTTCCCCCCCGCAAAAAATGTATAAAGCAGCTGGGGGCAGTATCACACATCTGTAATCCCAGCGACTTGGGATGCTGAGACAAGAAGATTATGAATTCAAGGCCAGCCTCAGCAATTTAGTGAGACTGTCTCAAAATAAATATTAAGTTTTTTGGAATTTATTTATGTAATATACAAACATACTGTGTCTGTATATTTAAATATGCATTAAATGCAAACTGCTTTGGCCATACTACAGCGATGTAGCCACATCAGTGTATTTTTTTTAATATTTATTTTTTTAGTTGGACACAATTACCTTTATTTCACTTATTTATTTTTATGTGGTGCTGAGGATCGAACCCAGAGTCTCACACGTGCGAGGAGACTGCTCTACCGCTGAGCCCCAACCCCAGCCCCGCCACATCAATGTTTATAGCAGCTCAATTCACAATAGCTAAGCTATGGAACCAAACTAGGTACCCTTCAACAGATGAATGGATAAAGAAAATGTGGTACATATATACGATAGAATATTACTCAGCCATAAAAAATGAAATTATGGCATTTGCTGGTAAGTGGATGGAACTGGAAACTATCATGCCAAGTGAAATAAGCCAGTCCTAAAAAGCCAAAGGTAAATGTTCTCTCTGATATGTGGATGCTAACACACAATAAGTGAGGGGGGGAGTGGAAGGAGGGAAGAATAGAAGTTCATTGGATTAGACAAATGAGAATGAAAGGAAGGGAGTGGGAATGGGAATAGGAAAGACAGTAGAATGAATCATAACTTTCCTAGGTTCATGTATGAATATACCAGTGTAACTCCACATGATGTATAACCACAAGAATGGGAAGTTGTACTCCATATATTTATGAGATGTCAAAATACACTATACTGTCATGTATATCTAAAAATTTTTTTTTAAAAAACTACTTTGAAAATTTATTTCTACTCATCAATGTATCTTAGGACATTTAACCACTCCTGCTGATAGACCCTTGTTTTCTTTTAGTGTTTTCACTATTTTAATAATGGTGCAATAAAAATTGTGCATTTTTTTAAAACTGTGCTAGAAATTAAACCCAGGACCTCAAGCATGCTAGGGAAGTGCTGTACCACTAACAGATGTAACAGATGTACTGTTACATCTCCAGCCTTTTTTTTTTTTTTTTTTAACATTTTAAAAAATTATATTTTTAAAATCCTTTTTTAAAAATTTTTAAATTTTTATTCTTATAGTGCTGGGGATTAAACCCAGGGTTTTGTGCATGTGAGGCAAGCACTCTACCAACTGAGCTATATCCCCAGCCCTGTTTTTTTATTTTGAGACAGGTCATGTCAGTTGACCCAGGGCAGCATTGAACTTGTGGATCTCCTGCCTCAGCCTTTGTAGCTGGGATTACAAGGCATGTTCCATCATGATCAACTTTTGGTTTTTATTTTATGTGTGTGTTTGCGCGCACACATGTATGTGTGGTTATCTTTGGTACTTTTGTAAGTCTGTCCAGGTTATAAAATCCATAACACTGATAATTTTGGTATGTGCAATATTATTAAATTGTCATTTAAAGATTTACAGTTGTTTTAATATTATCTCAAATGCTTGCCAAGACTATTTTAGCAAACCTTTTTTTTTTTTTTGCATAATTCAAAAGGCAGAAATGGTGTCTAATTTAAGTTTCTTTAATTCTCATGGGTGCTGAATAATATTTTTCTTTTTTCTTCCTTACTCTCTCTGTGTCTGTCTGTCTGTTTTGCTCTCTCTGTCTCTCTTTAAGCTGTGGATTGAACCCAGGGTATCTCACATGCTAAACATGTACTATACTGCTGAGCTACACCTTTGTCGCTAGATAGTTTACAGTTTTATAAGTCGTTTCTGTTTTTTTTTTTTTCTGTAAAATACTATTTTCATTTTTGTCCATCTTTTTATGACTTTAGAATAACTTTTTATGGCTGGGTGTGGTGATGTAAGCCTGTAATCCCAGTGACTCAGAAGGCTGAGGCAGAAGGATTGATCACAAGTTCAGAGCCCCCCTCAGCAACTTAGTGAGGCTCTAAGCAACTTATCAAGACTCTGTCTCAAAATAAAAAATGAAAAGGGCTGGGGATGTGGCTCAGTGGTTAAGCGCCACTGGGTTCAATTGCCGGCAGGAGGGGGAACATAAACTTTTTGTGCTTTCGGTGTAGGACAGATGAGGCTGAATACCCGAGAATTTTCAGGAAGCAGGTTTATGTAGCTTCAGTGGTGCAGAGGGTGCTAATGCTTAAAAATCTCTGGTCCCTGAGTCTGGAAATTCTTTTAGGTTTATACTCAGTGGGATGGTTACATGTCAGTGGGTAGGTACATAACAATTACTCTTTGTCCCAATTCTTAGGCAAGCAGAGGTTTCACAAGTTTTGTCTCCAAACTGAGCATTTACAAGACAGAAGAAGCTGTTGACACCCTTTGTAAAATCTTTCTGATAAGAAGAGAAGCAAAATATGGCAAGAGTATTTTGGGTGGGAGTACCTGGTCTGCCTCACTTCAATGAAATTTTTTCTTGCCTTGATATACATATGGCAATATAGCTAGCTATCTAGAATCTTTAATTTATTTTTGTGCTTGGGATGCAGCCCCAGGCCTTTCACATGCTAATATGTGTTCTACTACTGTACTATACTTCGAGCCCCTAGATCAAATTTTTTATTTTTGGTGGTGTTGGGGACTGAACCCAAGGCCTTATGCATTCAAGGCAAGCAGTCCATCAACTGAGCTATATATATCCCCAGTTCCTAGATCAAAATTTTATAACCCCCTTGTCACTGATCTTTTGATTGAGAAATCAAAATTAGTGTTTAAATGCATCAGTCTTCTGTAACTTCTAATTTTTGTGTCATGGTTAAAAAGAATGTCGCCTGGCGAGCCTGGGTTATGGCTCTGCAGTAGAGTGCTTGCCTACCACGTGCGAGGCCCTGGGTTCAATCCTCAGCACCACATAAAAATAAATAAATAAAGGTATTTATTTTATACAACTACAACTAAAACTTAAATAATAATAATAATAATAATAATAATAATAATAATAATAATAATAATGAACATCTTCAGATTACCATGGAAACCCTGAACAGGCTGTGAGAAGTTCCTGGCCATTTGCTAGTCTGTGAAAAGTCAGATTTCTGGCAGGACAAGTCTTGAAGCTGGCATCCTGTGGAGACGGGGTATCACCATTACAAGATTCCTACAATGCAAATACAAATATTGATGAACATAATACTGCTGTCCTGCTACCAAACAATAATAGCACTACTTTTTCTTTTATTTTCAATTATAAAAGAAGAGACTGGCTGTGTCTCAGTAGTAGCCTGCAGGAAGCCCTGGGTTTGATCCTCAGCTCCACCAAAACAAACAAACAAAACAAGTCAAATCATGCAGATCTTTATTTTTGTAATGCTGGGGATCAATGAACTTGTAATGAATGCACTTGCCTGCATGCTAGGCAAATGCTGTATGCTGTGTTACTGAGCTACTTCTCCAACCCTTTTTATTTTTGATTTTGAGACATGGTCTTACTAAGTTGCCCAGTCTGACCTCAAACTTGTGATCTTCCTGCTTTAGCCACCTCCCAAGTTTTTGGGATTACAGGGGTATACCACTGTGCGTGGCTGTGCATATTTTTGTCATGTTTCCCCCCTCCCCCTTTTTTTTTCCCTCTGAAATTGTTCCCTTTTTAGGAGGAACTTTGATTAATAGAAAAGTTAATGTTATCACTGGATAAGGACATTTATGAATAAACAGGACTTCAAGGTCATTCATCTCAGTATTCTGGCAGAAAAATTATGATATTTATCCACTGCTCTGGGGAGTCAAAGCTAGCTTCATGGGTTACATTGTTGTTTCAAGGCTTTGTGGATAGGCCTGGTTTGTGGAGAGGAAATGAACATGATTTTTGAAAAGGAGGAGACTGTTTTTACAACTTTGTGATTTTTGCTTTATTTTTATTTATTTTGTGGTGTTAAGGATCTAACCAAGGGCTTTGTGCATGCTAGTCAAGTGCTCTACCATTGATTTCCACCCTAGCTCATCCAACTTTATGATTCTTAATAATTAGGACTGTTAACTTGTTTTTTTTTTTTTTTTTGTGGGGGAGGGGGTATTGGAAATTGAACCCAGGGACACTCCATTGCTTAGCTGTGTCCCCAGCCCAGAGGAAGAACTGTCTTATAGGGCCGAAGGCTGGGAATTGGAAAGAGCATGGACCTTGGCTTGAGCTATCCACATATGGGCATGTGGGTTCCTCACTATACAGGTCACAGTGGGGCAGGTGGGAATAGAAGAAGGGTGGATTAGGGGGTGTGTGTGCTCTGGCCCTGAGCCCTTCCAGTGCCCTCCCCTTTCCCTCATAATGGGAGAGGGGGTGAAGGGAAAGGATCAGTATATTCATTTGCTAAATAAACAGAGCCAGTAGATTCATTTCCTGGGCCTGCCATAACACTGGGTAACTGCAATCAAAGTAACTTGTCTCTCAGTTCTGGAGGCCAGAAATCCAGAATGAAGGTGTTGGCAGGGCCATGCTGTCTCTGAAGGCTGGAGGAGAGAATCTGTTCCATTCCTTTCTTAGCTTCTGGTGTGGCCTGTAACCCTTTGACGAGTCTACAAGCCAAGGAACACCAATGTCTGCCTCCGCTACCACATGGTGTTTTTTTTTGAATGTCTGTCTTCATATGGCATCCCCTCCTTTTTTTTTTTTTCCTATGCTGGGGATCAAATCCAGGGCCTTGTGTAAGCTAGGCAAGTGCTCTACCATGAGCTACCCACTAGCCTGCCCCTTTTTTTATAAGGATGCTAGACATAGTGGGTTAGAGTGGACCTAATCTAGTCAGCTCATTGTAATTGGATTATATCTGCAAAGACCCTATTTTCCAAAAAAGGTCATAGACACAGGTACCATGGGTTAGGACTCCAACACATCTCTTTGGGAGACAGCCTGTGGGCAATTGGTGTTGGTGCCAGGAATGATGGGGCTGGGGGCATGGACTAGGCAGTTTCTGAGGTAAGGCTTCAGGACCCTGCCTTTTGCCTTCTCAGTTTGTGACCTAGGGTGGCTGGGGACATGTGATTGTGATTTGTGGCATGGGTAAAATTAAGGAGGAGGCTGTGGGTAAAGCTAGTGGTAAAGCGCTTTCCTAGCATGCACAAACACAGGTCCTGTGTTTAATCCCCAGCACTGGGGGTGGGGGGATCTGAGGGAGGACTGGACTAGTAGGAGTAAAAGTGACTTTAGGAACTTCCTGATCCAAACATATTATAGGGGAACACAGGCAGCTATAAAAGGTGTTCTGTGCAGATGGCGATGGACCCCTGGAGGGATGTCCACTGTGGGCTTCAGTTGTGGGGCAGGGGGTGGCTACTGAGTCTGTGATCAGCCACAGATTCCCAGCTTGAAGCCTGAGGCAGTCTTTCTTCCAGGCTGCCAACCAAAAGCCCGAGCTTTTCCCAGATGGATTTTCTTGTCTGGGGCTCTTTCAGGGAGGCAGAAGTAGGTGCCACAGCTGTTGTGGTTCTGACTCTCACTCCCACCTTCCTGGTTCCTGGGGCAGTAGACCCGCAGGTCCCCTCTGTAGTCCTTGGGCAGCCTTTCCTGAACTGTAGCTCCTGCCACCTGTTTCGACTGTCACCTTTTCTTATTGGCTTTCTGCGGTCTCAAAAATCAGGGACCTTTTTCCTCTGTTGGGAGACGTGCCCTCTCATTTTTGCTGCTTTGGTAGAGGTCTGTGGCATTTTGTCGGTGTGTAAGTGTGCAAAACATGTCCCCTCACCATGGCACCACACAGCCTCCTACCAGCAAGATCCTTGAGCAAGTTCTTGATGGCCACATTTTCTGTTCTTGTGCCAAGAAAATATCTTCCTCTTTCATAGCCCTCTTGGAATTGATGCTAATGTTCCTGCCAGACCTGGTGTCATGAGCTAGCACCATTCGTTAAATAACTGATCCCCATATGGCCATGCCCCAGGGTCTTAGCTGCAATTTGCAGTTCAGATCTGGGTAGTGTGTGCTAGGTTGGGCACCTGTGTTAGTCAGATTTTCATCAGTGTGACTGAAATACCTGAGAGCTTAGAAGAGGAAATTTATTTTGGCTATGGTGTCAGAGGTTTAGTTACTGGTTGGCCAACTTCATTGCTCTGGACTGAGGTGAGACAGAACACCTGGGAATGGTGGAGAAAAGTTTCTCAGTTCGTGGCATGCAGAAAGCTGAGAGAGAAAAAGAGCTCATGTGCAGGAGAGCTCAGAGCACAAGGAGCCAAGGACAAAACATGATTCTCAAGGCTATGTCCCCACTGACTGACTTCTTCTAGCCACACCTCACAGTTGCTTACAGTTACCACCCAGTAATCTATTCAAATTATTAATCCATCAAATGGGTTAACCCACTGATTAGGTTACATTTCTCATAATTGAATCATTTCACCTCTGAACATTCCTGCATTGGCTCATGAGCTTTGGGGACCACCTCCTTTAATAGCACCCATGAGCTAGAATGTTGAGCAGCTGAGGTTTTTGCTTCTAGCAGTTTCTTTGGAATTGGCAAACTGTCAAAAGTACAGAGAGTGCTAAGGAGGTTTGGGTCTGTACCATTGCATATGAGACTTTCCATTCATTCAAAACAATTTCCTTAGATGCATGCCCGTAATTCCAGATACTTTGGAGGCTGAGACAGGAAGGGTTGAATCCCCAGTACCACTCCCCCCACTTAAAAAAAAAAAAATTTCTGACTACTTGTTATGTGCCTACTATGATTTGAATGTGTTTCCTGAAGTCCATGTGTTAGAAACTTCATGCCTAATGCAACTATGTTGGGAGGTGGGATGTTTAAGAGGTGGATTTGTGTTTGCTTTACTTTGGATTTAGAATGTCCCTTAGAGGCCCATGTTCTAAAGGCTTGGTTTCCAGTCTGTGCCATTATTGGGAGGTGGTGTAACCTGGGGCCAAGTGGGAGAAAGTTAGGTCATTGGACGTGTTACCTTAAAGGGGGCCTCAGTCTCTTTGTCTTTTTTTCTTTGCTTTCTGCCTGCCATGAGTTGAACAGCCTCCTTCACCATGTGCTTGCACCACAAAATCCCGCCCACATCCCGCACAGGGGGTGGGAATGGAGTTCCTCCTGGTGGAATGGGCTGGCTGCGGAATAACAGCTAAGAAAGTTTGAGCAGTGGTGAAAAAACCATAGGACACAAATAGTAATTTTAAAAGTGGGGGTGGGGGGGGGGGACAGGCTGCTGATCTTAGGGATTGAGCTTCCACACTGAAAAGAGCAAAATGGAGCCTATGCTTGCTTTATTTACATCAGGGAACATCAAAGGTTTTCCATTGAATGTTCTGAAGACCCTCAAGTAATTCATGGGTGGCTCCCTACAGCAAGATACTATGCCACTACAGGCCCAGAACAACAGGGCCAATTGATCATGGATGAAACCTCTGAAACCATGAGCCAAAATACATCTTTCTTCCCTTGAAGATGATTATCTCAGGTATTTTGTCACAGTAATGGAAAGCTGACTAACAATGTTGATACCAACAAAGTAGGGGAGTTATCATGAGGATGGATTGTTATATTTATTTATTATTGTTGTCATTATTTTTCCACAGTGGGGATTGAACCTAGGGGCTCTCTACCACTGATCTACAATGCTAGCCCTTTTATTTGGACTTTCAGAGCAAGTCTCCCCCATGTTGCTGAGGCTTGGCCTCCAACTTACAATCTTCCTGCCTCAACCTCCTCAGTAGCTGGGATTACAGGCATGCTACACCATACCCAGTAAGAGTAAGTTGTCATAAAAGTAAATTGGCCTATAATCTCAGCTACTTGAGAGGTTGAGGTAGGAGGATTGTAAGTTCGAAGCCAGCCTGGGCAATTTAGACCATGTCTCAAAGTAAAACAAAAAAGGCCCAGATGTAGCTCAGTGGTAGAGTGCTTGCCCTGGGTTCAGTCCTTAGTAGCACATAGGAGCATGCATTTGGGCCCCCCTTTTGCTCTTTCACTCTCACCCTCTCTTGCCCCTTTGGCCTTCTGCCATGGAATGCTGGAGTGTAAAGGCCCTCACCAGATTCTGCATCATGCTCTTGGGCTTCCCAGGCCCCAAATAAATCTCTTGTTGTAAGTTTCCCAGGGTTGGGGGTTTAGCTCAGCAGTAAAGGGCTTGACTCATATGCATGAGGTCCTCGGTTCAATTCCCAGCACAGGAAAAGAAATTATCCAGTCTAAAAATACACAATTGGAACTTATCAAAGGAATCCAGGGAAACCTGGATTTTTTTAGATGGGAGAGACAGAGGAAGAGGGTGCTGGGATATGTGACAGGAACAAGAGAAAGAGAGGGTGAAGATAGGGCTGAAGATGGCCAGGTGGCAGGGCCCAAAGCTCTAGGAGGGCAGAGACTATCTTCTGAGATCTCAGTACCTGGCAGAGAATCAGTGCTCAAATTAATTTTATGGATTTTTGTTTCTCTCCAGAGGCTACTGGAGAGCCCCTGAGGGATTAGTTAGAGACTAATGTAGTATATTAGTCCATTTTTCATTGCTATAATGAAATACTTGAGACAGGCTAACTTTATAAAGAAAAGGTTTATTTATTACTTTGCAGTGCTGAGGATCAAACCCAAGGTCTTGCACATGCTAGGCAAAAACTTTACCACTGAATTAAACCCCAGCCCAAGAAAAAGGTTTATTTGGTTCATAGTTTTGGAGGCTGAAAGTCAAACAGCTGGGAATAGGCTCTAATCCCCACTTGACAGGATCATCTCATGGTGGAAGTGTGCAGGGCAAGAAGTGATCACATGGCAAGGCAGGAAAGAGGGAGAGAGATACTGGCAGGGCTAGGATTGGGGATTTACAACAATCCTCTTTGGGAACTAAGCAGGGTCCGTAAGACCTATTTAAGACTTTTGAGGGCAGGCCCCCTGATTGCCCTTGCCTTCCCACAAGACCCCACCTCTTTTTTTTTTTTTCTGGTATTGGGAATGGAACTCACAGGTGCTCTACCATTGAGCCACACCCCCAGTCCTTTGTATTTTTAAATTTCGAGACATGGTTTCCTTAAGTTGTCCAGGCTAGTCTGAAACTTGCAATCCTCCTACCTCAGCCTCCAAAGTAGCTGGGATTACAGGCATGCTTGCTGCACCTGGCAGAAGTCAGACAAATTTGAAGCACAAGGAGAATGATCCCTGTTGCTGACTGTCAAGATGGAGGGGGACATAAGATAAGCTGGGCATGGTGATGCACACTTGTAGTCCCAGCTACTCAGAAGACTAAGGAAGACTGCTTGAACCCAGGAGTTCAGGGCTGCCCTGGGCAATATAGTGAGACCCTGTCTCAAAAGAAAAAATCAGCTGGGCGCAGCTCATGCCTGTGATCTCAGCGGCTCGGGAAACTGACACAGGCAATCACAAGTTCAAAGCCAGCCTCAGCAATTTAGCAAGACCCTAAAGCAACTTAGACCCTGTCTCTAAATGAAATATAAAAAAGGGCTGAGGATATAGCTCAGTGGTTCAGCACCCTGGGTTCAATCCCTGGCCACTGAGCCACATCCCCAGCCCTATTTTGTTTTTTATTTAGAGTCAGGGTCTCACTGAGTTGCTTAGCGCCTCGACATTTCTGAGGCTGCCTTTGAACTCACAATCCTCCTGTCTCAGCCTCCCAAGCCACTGGGATTACAGGCGTGTGCCACTGCCTCCGGTGCCATCTGGGACTTCTGACCTGCTGCTGTGAGATAATAAGCAGATGTGGTTTCCAGCCACCAAGGGGTCATCCAGTACAGCAGCAATAGGGAACAAATATGCCAGATTCCTAGACACATTCATTGAATTGAAAAAGGCAGGACTGGTAGGGAGGAGGGATGCAGGTAGTCTTGGATGGATAATAATAGGCTCTGCCTCATCAGAGTGTTGGGAAACCCCTAGTGTACATACAGTAAGTGCTTAATAAGTGTTGGCTATATCTGGAACTAGAGGGAGACCTAGAATAGAGACACTGATAAGGAAAGATCTGGGAGTAGATACAGAAGGCCTGCCTCCCAATGCCAAGCCTCCTTTAGAGTCAGGCGCAGTGTGGGTGGGGGCTGGTGGCATTGCTCCCGTGTCCCCTTACCACCCTCCTCTGGGGGTTGGGGACTGGGATCTTTCTGGTGGGCCCCATCCAGCCTACTCCTTCTGGAACTCAGGCCTCCTCTCTCTTGCTTGTACTGCCACCCTGTGGAGCAGTGTGGAATTACCAGTAGTTAGTTGTGGCCGGCGTCTGTCTTTGTGTACAAGTCTTATCTGTAGGTTTCAATTTCTGTGGTATTAGTTATCTGAGGTCCACTAGAGTCTGAAAACATTAAACGGAATGTTCTAGAAAATTAAAAATTCATAAATTTTAAATAACATTTATTACAGCATGTGGTTATAATTGTTTTTTTTTTTTTTGTACCTACCCTACTATTGAACCATGTCCCTAGTCCTTTTTATGTGGTTTTAGATCTTTTCTTCTTTTGTATCTTGTGATTATTGTTGGCACATGTAAAAGCTACCATACTGAATCTTTTTTTTTTTTTTTTTTTTGGCGGGGGGAGGCTAGGGACCAAACCTTTAGTTTCATGCATGCTCAGGAGCTAAAACCCCAGTCCTCTCATCCCCAGCCCTTTTTATTTTTTATCTTGAGGCAGGGTCTCACCAAATTTCCGAGGCTAGCTTTGAATCACAATCCTCCTGCCTCAGCCTCCCAAGCTGCTGGGATTATAGGTGTGCACCACTATGCCTGATATCCCCACCCCCTCCACTTTTTTGAGACAGGTTCTCCGTAAATTGCCTAGGCTACTCTTGAATTTATAGTCTTCCTGCCTCAGCCTCCTGATGGTGTGATTATTATTTTTTTATTTTGTGTTGTTTTTTCTTTTGTCTTCTTTTGGGATTTTAAAATAATATTTATTTAGTTTTTTTTTTTTTTAAAAACAGCACACGCACTCCCAGGTCTAAGCCATATCATCCCGAGAAGGCAATGCTTTTTTTTTTTTTTTTTTTTAAATATTTATTTAGTTGTAGATGAATGCACAGTATCTTTATTTATTTTTATGTGGTGCTAAGGATTGAACCTAGTGCCTCACACATGCTAGGCAAGCGCTTTACCACTGAGCCACAGCTCTAGCCCCGATATTTATTTAGTTTTATCAAGAGTGTTAACTGAGGATGGGGGTGTAGTGCAGTCGTAGACCACTTGCCTAGCATGGCCTTGGGTTCCATCTCTGAGTGTGGTGGTGCCTGCCTATAATCCAGCCACTTGGGAGGCAGAGGCAGGAGGAGCACAAGTTCAAAGCCAGCTTTAGCAACTCAGCCAGAACTTGTCTCCAAATAAAATATTTCAGTGGTTAAGCACCCCTGGGTTCAGTCCCTAATACCAAAAACAAAAAAAATGAATGTTTATTAAAAATATGTTGAAATGTATTAAGTACCTTTTAATATATATTGGTAAGGTTGGTTTCTTTTCTCACTTTATCTCTGTCTTATTAATTATATTAGTGGAGATCTTAATATTAAACTGTGCTCTGAGTGACTCCATGAAAACAATAATTTTCCCGCTGTACCTTACCCTGAGTTATTCCCTTTTATTAAGTAGTAGTTTGCCACGAATTTTTAAAAAAATATGTTTATTTATTTATATGTGGTGCTGAGGATCGAACCTAGGGCCGCACACGTGCTAGGCGAGCGCTCTACCACTGAGCCACAACTCCAGCCTGAGTTACTCTATTTTGAGTACAAGTGCTGACACAGAATGATTTTATACCTTGTTTGTACAAGTAAACAACCCCGTCTGCCTAACACAAACCAATAAATAACACTAATAAAAATGACTACTTGTGGGACTGGAGTTGTAGCTCAGGTAGAGCACTTGCCTAGCATGTTGAGGCACTGGGTTCAAACTTTAGCACCACATTAAACAATGAATAAAATAAAGGTATCGTGTCCATTTACAACTAAAAATATTTTAAAAAGGAATAAAATTAAAATGACTACTTGTGAGTTTATTGAATTAATCAGAAGCATATCTATGTGTGGGCATATCAAACGCTATCAAATGCATATCAGAATTATGAGCTTATTAAACACACTAGAGCACTGAATGAAGCAGTCCCCTTACCTGAGGCCCCATAAAAGGAGGAGCACCCCCAGAACAGGTGTGGTGGGGCATGCCTATAACCCCATCACTTACTTGATCACTTTGTTGCCTTAGCAACAAACCTCTGATTTCCTGATTTCTCCTGCACAGCCCACTCCAAGCTGACATCTCAAGTTGACGCTCTGAATGCCCCACCACTGTAAGGTCCTTGCTTAGCATCTGGATGGCCATCTTAAGTAACAGCCGCCATCTTAAGAAAAAGTTTCACTTTCCCACCCAAGGTTATTTCTGAGAAAGGATCACTACTCCCTCATACCAACCTCACCCTCAACCTCCGAATTAGGACCCTTCCGGCTCTGATTCCTGAGCCTGCTGAAGCCAGATTTAAAGTTAGGTAGTCAGTGTAGTTAGATAAATCGGGTCTAATCTAAAATGGAGACCATGAAGTGAGTGAAATCTAAAATGGAGACCATGCTGAGAATGATTCCAGGAAACACAGGACAACTCATGGAATGTTAATGGAGTCCTGACAAGGCCTTAGGCCAAAGTCCATCCCAAAGAAGTGTTAATGAAGTCCTTCCTGCTCAGACTACTTCTTTGGCCCACTTGTGTCCCACCCCTCGGGCCTTCCCACCTACATTCCATCACTGAAAGAAACTATAAAATGGAGAGACAACCGTACTTCCACGGATTCTACCTCTTGGGTCCCCTTTTTCCTCCGGGAGAAGTCTTTTCTGCTGTCCTTTAATAAACTTCTAATTTCTACTCTGACCTTGCCTCAGCGTGCTTCTTTGGTGTTATTCTTAAACACTGGGGAAGCAAGGACTCGTCACCGGTCAACAGCGGTAACACTGCCCTATAAAAAGTCATAGAACCCAAGCCTCTATTGCCTCTTTCCATCTATGGAGAGATGACCTTTATTTGTCAGCTCTGACAAACTCTCATGTGTGTCTCTGCCTGGTTTCTGTCTTTCATTTCTCACTCCCCCGTCTCCCGGTTTCCTTGCTTTCCTTTCAACCACCAATCTACATCGATAGCCTTTTCCATTTTTTCATTTATTTTGTGCTGGGGATCAAATGCAGGGCCTTGCACATGCTAAGCAAGCTCTCTACCACTGAACTTGAATTTACAGTCCTCTACCACATTCCAACCCATTTAAATTTTGTTTTGAGGCAAGTTCTCATGTAATTTCCCATGTTGGCCTTGAACTTATGATCCTTCTGCCTTAGCCTCCACATCCAGCTATTTTTCTTGTATTGGTTGTCCGAGGCCTGCAACACCAGAGATGACCTCCTAGTGGAGGGCACTGGAGGCTCTGGGACCTGTGCACATGGAGATCAGGGAAAGGGCTGAACTGTTTTGTAAATAGGTGGTATATATGCTAGGAAACTGGATGAGATCGCCCAGGGATTGAGTGTAGACTAAGACAAAGAGCCAAATTTTTACAACACAATCCAAAGTTCAGCTTCAGGGGCAGAGCCAGCAAATTTTAAAAAAGAAAGAAATAAAAATCACTTGGCAATGAAGATGAAGTATTATTATGAGGTATTATTAATATATGCTACAATGTGAATGAACCTGGAAGTTATCATGCTTAACTGAAAAGTTAGACACAAAATAGGAGAATCCAGAATAGGTGAATCTAGAATAGGCAAATCTATAGAGACAAAATAGATGAATAGTTGCTTGGGGCTAGGGAAATGAGGAGGTGCAGAATAATTGCTAAAGGTTAAGGGATTTCTTTGTCTGTGATGCAGATGTTCTAAACCTACACTGTGTGGGTTGTTAAACTCTATGCTAAATAAAACCCTTGAATTCTATACCTTAGGTGGGTGTGCTTTATGGTATGCTAATGATGTCAATAAAAATGTAATAGCTAGAAAACACCTACCAGGGCTTGAAACTACCAGACCCCACTGGGAAGTGAGTACTCACCTTTTAGCTAGTAATTGGAGATAAGAGAGCTGATGTAGGGCTGGGGATGTGGCTCAAGTGGTAGCATGCTCGCCTGGCATGCGTGCGGCCCGGGTTCGATCCTCAGCACCACATACAAACAAAGATGTTGTGTCCGCCGAAAACTAAAAAATAAGTATTAAAAAAAAAAAAAAGAGAGCTGATGTAAAGTGGGGGATATAGGTTAATGGTAGAATGGTCTTTCTTCCTTTCCTTTCTTTCCTTTCCTTTCCTTTTCTTTCTTTTTTGGCTTTTGGTAATAGGGATTGAACCCAGGAGCACTTTACCACTGAACTACATCCCCAGTTCTTCCCCACCCCCCAGTTTTTATGAAACAGCTTCTGAGGCAGGCTTTGAACTTGAAATCCTCCTGCCTCAACCTCCTGAGCTGCTGGGATTATAGGTGTGTGCTATAGTGCCTGGCTTGAGACAGAGTTTCTTCAAATTGCTTAGGCCCTCACTTATTGCTAAGACTGGCCTTGAAAAACCAGCCTCTGTCTCAGAGCAAAGCCTGTCCAAGGAAGGGACATGACCTTTGTCCTTGGAAAGACCCACAGAGCACTCCTAGGCACATTCCCACCCTGCTAAGTGGTTTATCTACAAATAACAGGAGAGATCTGCTGCGCCAGGTGTCCCTGACTCAGTCAGGCTAGGTGGGGATCCATAGCAGCCCCCTAGCAGCCACCAATCAGCATGAGACAGGGAAATACCTGGGATGCCAGATGACCCTCCCAGTAGTTTATGGTGGTTGATAACATGTTGGGAAACCATGTAGTTCAGCACCAACACCCCTCTTGGCCTAAACCAATCAGTTCAAATGAATCCCCCTTTTGTAGTAACCAATCACCCCTACCCAACTTGTTCCCACCAGTGAATGTGCTAATCATGTTTTAGAGTTGTTATTTGATTTTCCCCCCCCGCGGTGTGTGATGATTTGCTAAGAGATGCTATGATGTATGTGGGGGTCCCTGCCTTCTCCAAAGAGTGTATAAAACTGCTGCAAACCCTGGGCTCGGGGCCTCTCAGCGTCACCAGTTGCTGTGTGCGCGCGCGGAGGACCGAGCTAGCTCGCAATAAACACCTCTTTGCTGTTTACATTGATCTTGGTCTCTGGTGGTCTTTTGGGGGTCCTGAATTCGAGCATAACATCCTTACACTTGAGATCTTCCTGCCTCAGCCTCCTGAGTTGCTGGAATTTCAGTCAAATGTCATTGTATCCATCAGTAGAGTGATTTCCAAGCATGTACAATGCCCTGGGCGTTATCTCTAGCACTACCAGTGCTTGTTAGAAACCCAATTTTTAGGTATTACTTGTCATTGTTGAAGGTAGTTACAAGCTGGCAACCAAAAAGGATAAATTTTAGAAGGAATACTTTGCCAAGAGGAAACAAATTTTTTGTAGTTGTGACAAAAGAAAATGGGTGAATCAGACTAGAAATGTGGCCTAGGCTTTACCAAGCCAGTAAGAAGCTGTTTGCTGGGAACCTTGTGTGTAAAGGACCCACCTAGTCCCAGACCCAAGAATTGGTCTCCACCTGGGGTATCCAGAGCAATGTGCAGGGGCAGGATACCCACTGGGTGTGCTGGAAATTCTGTGGTCTGACCACAGTGGAGGGGACGGCTGCGTGTCCTGGTGTCATCTTGGGAAGAAAGCCTAATTGTTGAGGAGGAGATTCCAGACAGATGGAGATCTGCCCTGCTAAAGCAATACAGAAGTCACTAATGTGGAATTGATGCCTTTGGTCTACGGGAGGCAGTTTGTTGAGAACATTGGGTGAGGCGGGTGCACCATCAGGACGGATACTTAGCTGGGTGTGGGGGAGGTGGTGTGAAGTGAGAGGAACAGATGGAACACTGGGAAGAGTGAAGGAGTGAACAGCCCTGATGGCCTGTGCTGGGTTTCCACCCTCCTCACACCCATGTAAGTGCTAACCCTGTTCGGATAAAGAAAACTCAGCTTTCAATAGGAAAAGTGACTCGTTCTAAATCCCAGAATTGGGTCATGAAGAAGCTCAGCCTTCTGATTCCAAAAGCAACCCTGGAGCTTTTATTTGGACTTAAGCAGGGAGGTGAATGGTCTAGAACTTGGGTGGATGGGGTGTAGTGGCTCAATGCTTATAATACCAGTGACTATGGAGGCTGAGGCAGGAGGATCACAAGTTTGAGGCCAGCCTGGCAATTTAGTGAGACTCTGTCTTAAGATAAATAAAAATAATAAGAAGAAGGGTTAGGTATGTAGCTCAGTGATGAAGTGTCCCTGGATTCAATCCCTTGTACCAGCAGAAAAATCAGAGGGTGAATACTTTAGACCTTGTGGGCCAAGAGGCCCATTCAAAGGTATTATATAAGTAAGATGTAATAGAACAAGTGATAAAACAAATTTCCATAATTTATGTTGCCAGAATTTTAAACTTTATAGAAATTTGAATTGTACTTACTTTC